>NC_039287.1:15581429-15753929 GCF_003368295.1 Carassius auratus | reverse complement strand
CCGAGGGGTAAATAAAGGCCTTCTGTAGCGAATCCATGAATGTTTGAAGAACGATATCCACATTTCAAACGTAATAAACACTAAATACTTTTGATATTTGTCATGTGCAGAAGCCGTTCCGGTGGAACACTGATATCACCATCATCCAGTCCATCTAGAAAGACATGAAGAAACAGAAAAAAACTCACACAGACTAAACCCAGAAGAACTGTGGGGAAATCTCCAAGACACTTCAAGAAACCTACCGGCAAAGCTACCTGAAAAACTACGTGCAAGTGTACCTACTCCTGTGGATCATCCAACAACACAGTATTAAGAATCAAGCGTATGTAAACTGGGTCAAACCCAATATTATTCCCTGTTCTGGACTATATGAAAAATTATTTTATGTGAAATATCTCATTCAGGTCAGTGCTAAATCAAAAATAACATGCGTTTTGTATGATCCCTCTAATTTTGGTAAAATGCACTTGTGTAAAAATGCTGTAAAGTGAGGATGCTTTCAAAATTGCCATAAATAGTTTATCAATTTTATTTATCAGATTTACTTCAATTAAACAAATAAAATCTTTGGTGCAATTTGAAAATTTGGTGCAACCACCCTTTTTGTTTAAAACAGCATAATCTCTAATAGGAAAATAATCTCATTTGGTATTTTTTTTTAAAAATTAGCATCCCATCAAATTTAAACATGCTTTGTGTGTAGACAAAATTGAAGTTGTTATGTACTTGAAGTCTTGACATCCAAAAATAGCTTTTCTTGCTGCATTGATGAGAGAAGTAGGGGTGTCCATTTCATGAATGTCAATTCCATTTTTCAAAACTGATCTAAATGATTTGTTCATAAACTGGACGGATCCGGTTCTCAAGTTTAGTCCACTGACCACTGGACTATAATACTGCTGTATTAGTAAAAATTGCTTAAACTTTGTTCTGTTTGTCACAATAGTCTATCATATGGCTTCAGAAGACCTGGAATATGGCACACAAGTTTTATGAACCACTTTTATCATTCTTTTATGATGCTGTTATGGTACTTTTGGGTCCTATTTGGCACATGCTTTTGTTTCCCACAGAATGAAAATGTCATGCCGGTTTGGAGTAGCTGCTCATTGCTTTTCTGATGGTTTTCCATGACAGAAAAAGCACAGATCACAGCAATGTGTTTTATTTATTAGTTAGTTAGTAAATTAAAAATAAATACAATTTCTTGATTTTATCAGGATGCCTGTGATCGATACACCAAGGCAGCGAAATTGGATTATTTGTAATGGAAGTGTCCGAACTCATTTATATTTAATTTAATTTGAATTTTTGCCAACTCTAAACTTCTGCTTTAGTCTTGATTTGATAAATCTCTCACATCTTTACTGACCTTGTTTAACACTTCAGCGCACATGTATTTTCCTGGGGTTTTTGCCTTTAGTGTAAAGGTTTGAAAACACATTTTGCACAGGCCGCACAGGTCCTGTTTGTCAGCTCTGATTAATTTCTCATTGATTCACAGGTAAATGCTCCCAGGCTTTAGACTGCAAAGAGATGAATGAAGAACCAAGCGTTTATACAAAAGTGGGTCATACCTGCAGTCTAGTGAGCATTTACCCAGTCCTGTGCTCAGAGTGTGCCAGCAACCATTGGCTGCACCCAGTGGGCTGCCTAATAAAAAAAATAAAAAATAAAAACCAGACCTGAGGAAACGGCTCCTTAACCAATATTGTTGCCTCATTATCAGTGTGATAAAGCTATACGGGTGATGTCCTAACTCGGTTTTGGGTACATGGTGATTTAGTTAATGGTCCTTTCCAAGGCAAGTGTTAAAGTTTGGTGTGTAACTCTGCACTTTTTCTACTACGGACTATTGATGTGCAGTAAACCCAACATCTATATATGCATAATTCCAAAATGATCTGTATTTGGCTCAAAATGGATAGGTGGGGCTTAAACAGAAACTTCTGAAAAAACAAGAAACAAAAACTACTTGAAAAGCTGGAATTTTAAATGGAATTATTTTCCCTTAACAAATAAGTGTTTTTTCATAATGCATAAAATTATTTATAAATATACATTGAATGAATTAATAATTATTTTTATAACTACATCCATTTTTATTTTATTTTTTACATTTTTTTTACTTTATTCCATATATAATTATATACGGCAAAATTGCCCTGTATAAATCACAAAATGTATTATTATTTTTTATTACATACTTTATGTAAAATAAATCTAATGTATGTGAAATAAATGTTTTGTGTATGGTGGGTATTTTTTTGATGATGCTTAAGACAAAGAACAATGCTATTGTAGATCAGGAATTATTAATGATATTAAATGAATTATTACAGTTGCAGTGAGTTTCTCCCCTCTCTGTTCTGCAGAGAATGCCAGACATTTGTGTCCACCAGAATTTTTTACATTTAATTGTAATCTTATTTTATATTAATTGTGTAGAAAAATTAAATAAATATCTGTAAATTATAAAATAACTCACTATCCTGTCACTTCAAAATACAGAAAGATGAGGTGAAAATGTAAAAAAGTAATGATTGAGAGGTGAAAACTGCAAAAAAAAAAAACATTACTAACTGGGTATTTCAAAATCAAAATAAATAGAATATTGATGATTTCAATATCAATAGACACCGAGGGGTCACCAATATGACAGTCTTGCTCTGCTACACTGCACCATTGTTGTTAGGATGACAAAAAATGTACAAATATATTTTAAAGCTGCAGATTCAACGAGAAGCTTCAGTTTTAACAGAGAAAGAGTTCAAGGTAAGACATAGGCTATAGCTAAACATTTCATATATGACAACTGTTTTATGAAAGAAATGGTAAATGACCATCAGTAATCCAGTGCTACAAACTACTAAACTTATTTGTCAAATGTTGATATTAAAAAACATTTTTTTATTTTTATTTTAAATCCTGGGCCTCAATCAGTTTGCGCTCCCCTTCACAAGATACCCTAAAGTGCATAAAGCATCAGCTGAATTGGGCCAACATTTCATTTTGATTTACTTTTCTAACTTCACTGATTTGATAGCCCATACAACCACAAATTATTATTATTATTATTATTATTATTATTATTATTATTATTATTATTATTATTATTATTATTATTATTATATTTTTTGTGTATGTATTTTTACTATTCAAACATTCTGTTTAGCATTACATTTTTATCATTCCTGATACTCCACAACCCATATCCTGTGCAGAATACTAAGGCTCTGATTTCTGAACATTGGATTACACCTTGCACCATGTTTAGCTCTGCCTAAATTCAGAGGAGTGAGCCTTTGACTCCTTGTCTTTGTTTTTACATCCACATGCATTGGTATTCTAGTGGTATTTGCTTCTCCAGAATGATCTAGTTTAAACACACATCAGGGAGTCTGCCGACAGCAAACACCGCAGCCCTTGCACTTCATAAATCTAAAGGACAGATGAGGAGGAAAACTATACAGAGCGTAATACATCTGAAACACTCTCTCCCTGAGCCAGCGGCGAAGCTTTGGTGTTTTGCTCTCACTTTGGATCAGAACCGGTAGATGTCTGCTTGGTCTGGTATAAGGTAAAGTCAATTAAGAATATTGAAAATACTTGTTTTGAAGGAAGAAATGGCGCTATAGTTCAAAACTAACATCTTCTATTGTTTCAGCTCCTGGCTGATTAAAGAGACTAAATATATCCAAGGAATCTGACTATGGAATAAAATACTCCATTAAATGGCTTGACTTCTAAAACAATAAATTGACTTGAGAAATATTAAATTAGTTCTGGATTAATTGTAAAGGTTTGATAGAACTGGCTGGAAGACCTGTCAGGAGAGCATTCTGGACAGAGCAAGAGCTTGAGCAAGGAGATGAGCATGTTCTGAAAGAAAAGGCCTGTTCTTCTTGATGTTGAATAAAGAAAATCTGCAGGATTGGACAGTTTTAGCAATGTGGTCTGAGAAAGTCAGCTGATCATCAATCATAACTCCAAGTAAATGCATTGTGTGTGTGGAGACAACCTCACATTCTTTACTGCAATGTTTGGCAATTTATTGAGAAGACATTTGATTTACAACTCTGGACCAATTAGATTGTGAGCTGAGCAAACCAAAGGAAGGGATAAAATATTAATTTGCTTGTTGTGGTTAATTATGACTTGTGTACTTTTATTAAAGAATGTACTTTTATTGATTGGAATGGGCGATATATATATATATATATATATATATATATATGTTTTTTTCCAGATAAAGCCATTTTACTTTATCACTTTTAATTAATTTATGACTTCCCAGATTTAAAGCGCAAATATTTAAAAAGTTATTTATGAATGTGGCAGTTATATTATTGTTATTGATTTGTATTTAAAAATCTGGTTCCACAATAATTTTTTTTATTTAACAGCTAATGGAATGCAAATCTGTGTTCTGTGATTAACTGGCATCAGTTCAAACTATTTACATGGCCATTGCTGAGAATGCTGATTCATGGAGTTAACATGGAGATTTGAACCTGCTAGTTAGAGCGTACCTTTAAATAAAGGTACATCCAAGCCCTAAAAAATCAACTAAAGTTCAGCCTGTTTTCTCCATCATGAAAGGAGGAAGGTCAGTTCCGTGAATCCCCTGAACACCCACCTTATCAAAAGAAGTGCTTGGGTTGTATGAGAAGAAGGCAAGGCCAGAAGTGGCTTCTAAAAGCTTACAACTATAGTGTAAATAAACCTGAGCTGGCTGTCCAGAGCTGGCCTTTAAAGTCAGAGCAACACAACAGAGTGCCAGGAAGAGGTCTGTGTTTTCTCTCACAGTATGTTAGTGCTCTTTAGAATTGCATTTGTTTTATTGTGCTCCCTGTAAGAAGACTGAAATTAGATTTTCTTTAATAATCAAGTTTCTCTTCTTAATTAAGAACAAAATTATTTATGTATGTATCAGCTATTTTAGTAGTAGCAATATGTACACTGTTAACCCTTATTATTGCTATATCCTAAAACATTTTTTCTTTTTCTTTTGTAATATATGCATCTGTATTATTGATGCTGTCCTTGTCTTAAAAGGATATAAATATTCAAAATGTTTTTTTTTTTTCTAAATGATAAATAAGTTTTTGTAAATTTTACCCCAGTGGTCTAATTTTACCTTTTCATTGTATTGTCTCACAATAGTTTTTCCTCCACAACTAAAAAATAAATAAATAAATAAATCACGTGACAACAAATTCTTCAACAATTCAATTCAATTCAATTAATTTCAATTCAAATTTATTTGTTTAGCGAGTATTTCACAATACTCATTGTCACAGAACCTTTGATATTCATACATCATACATCATGTATTATAAGGGGCTGGGGGCTACTGCACGATGTGTTTTATATGTGCTTCTGACCTTGTAAAAATGTGAACACCTAGGAAGCTTGAAACAATGACTGACTTACTAAAGCACTCATTATATGAAGAATTGATTATAGTACTTGATAAATATCTTGATTGGCCAGTCATTTTTTATGCTACTGAGAATAACATTTACAAAAATGATTAGCATGTAGAGTAGCAAATGTTTTCATCAGTCTTAAGGCAATGTTTACACACCAGCAGATGGCAGCACTGACTGAAGTCTGACGCCCTACTTGGGTCAAATGACAGTTTCCATTCGCTCCCACTGTCTCTCTGTCGATAGTAAACATCCAGGAGGCATTTTGCAGGTATCTCACCACACAGCAATTTCTTTAAGGAGGGAAGCCGGGGAATCCTAATCTTATCAAAGCCAAAAATGGAATTACAGGCAGCTGGATGGAGGAATGGCAGAGTGGTAGAGAAAGCGCGGAATAAAAATAATGGAGGAGGCTGTACTGTCCATTTCCTAATTTCATTTCTGACTAATCTCCTAAACTCCTACACAAAGCAAGCACTCCACAAAACAAGCCCTCCAAGAACCTGCTACAAATGTTATGAATGCTTAGCCCTTGTAGGGAGAAATTACTCATTTCCTAATTGACTCAAATTGCTTCATCACTCCACGAGTGCTCATTTGGATGCAGCGAGACGGCTAATTAAAATGCTCTCAGCAAACATCGACAAGCCTTTCCTTCAATTACTTGGAGGCAGATCACACTCGGATAAACAAGTGTACCGCTGCCGCCACTGAAAGTCCATTTGGTTTATGTCTCTGTATTGGAACTGAGCATCTTGACCATGTACCTCATTTAATATGCTTGAATACCCCCAGAAGCTAATCTCGCTCACAGACCATCTGATGCATATTGCACACAAAAACGGCAATCTCTAATCTAAATTAGGTTTACAAGTTGCTACAATGAGTGCTCAAAGAAGTGGTCCTACAAATGGTAATACAGTCTATTCATAAACATATTGTGCATATTAGTAATCTTAGTACCTAAAGTGCACATATTTGTACCCAGATTGTGCATCTTAATACCCTTTTAAAAGGTACCACCCCACTACCAGTTTTGGGTCTTTATTTTTGTGATTTTTTAATTTTTTTATATAATTAGTATCAATTGAATGAGACATCCTTGAGTACACCTGTATGTTCTCTTATCCACCACCAGCTGGATCTCGAAAATAAACAAATATTGTGAACCTTGAACCACCTGAATGCCAGAAGACAGTAGCTACAGCTCATGTCCAAAGCTTCAGCGTTGAGTTAGGTTTGAATAGGTTAGAGAAGAAGCAGTAGTTGGCAAATAAAGAGGTCAGCAGTTCCCTTGTGCCTAGACCCCAATGTATCATTACAAAGGAGAAAACTATTTATGTATTCTCTCTTGAAAAGAGGAACCCAGCAATATTACTCATTACTCATCATTCGCTAACATTCAAAACTAACATTTCCATAACATTCCCCTAAACCCAATGTTCCCATATAAAAAATAAAAATCCATTTTGCATCAGAGAAACTCTTACATTTCACAGCCTTTGTAAAGCTACAGTTTGAGCATGAATATTCAAAGCACAATTAGTTCAGCACAATTTCAGAAATCATAACAACAATAGATGTAGTCATTAGCAAGCATGAGCCTGTTCCCTTAGTTACAGCCCTGGAAAATGGAACTTTTGTTCACTGAATATATAAACTAATATTTGATACAGTTATGCAATGAATATTTTAAGTTCATTTTCTTTATTTTGATTGCATTGCTCACAGTAAAATCCAGAAAAATAATTTGTTCAGTACTCAGACCAGCCTAAATGTTTTAGAGAAAAATAGGAATCTCTCATGCCAGTGAATGCTAATTCCTCCTATTTCCTACTCCAGTGAACTCAAGTTTTTAAGAGCATTTGGACTCTAATTGGAGCTCAAGTGACTGCTTCCAACAGAATACACTAATTATTTTTTGTACATACACTACAGATTAGTCCAGCAGGGAAATGCCGAACACCTCTTTTTCAGTTTATTGCCTTTTATTTACTTCTGATTTTGACTAGACTGTCATCGCATAATTTTGCAGTTTTTTTGAACAGCCTTTGCCATAATCCTTATGTATACTTTTACCCATGGTGCCCAAGCATGCTGCCCTGCACAAATAAGCTGATTATCATAAACAGTGTTTTTGCTACACGCCCGAAACAGCCAGACAGATCTGTTGTAGCATGTCTTGTAACTGCTTTTGACAGATGATGAGTAGCAGTAGCATTCACATGTCTTGTTAAAAAAGTACTTTACATTACCGAGTCCAATTCAAATGGCGGACCGGCCAAGTGGAACTGCAATCTGTCTAAAAGTCTATAATACCTGGCAAGACTGGCATGCCCATTCATCTCAATTAAATTGGTTTGTTCTAGTGCAAGGAGAATGAAAGCTGCCATCTTTGCACATGATGAGCACTTAAGTTCAAATCCAGATTTCCAGATATCATAAATGCAATGTGACCTAATGAGACAATAGCCATATAAAACAATGTCCTGACAGCACTAATTGCCTGATAGGACCACAAGACTGCAACACATTCTCAAACACTTAGCGACTATCCTGAGCTAATATGAAAGCTTTTTCCCTTTTTCCCCCATGCTCAAAACATTTAATATTATACAGTGAAATATCATAGATTTATGTGTTTGTTTGAAAAATAGTTATTATGTCAAAATACATCAACAAGTAGATACTAACTACTGTAGTAAAGCCTGACACCTTAATTTTCCTGAGTCGGAAATAACAACATTTCCTCATCCAGTGGTGTTTAATCATACACAATGGAAAAAATAATATGAAAAATAAATGACTAATCAATAAATAAATCAATCAATTGAGTATATAAATGGTTAAAAATTGTTAAATGACCATGGTGTTTGTGTGCCTGACTGGCCAGCAAACTCATTAGACCTGAACCCCATAGAGAATCTATGGGCTATTGTCAAGAGGAAAATGAAAAACAAGAGACCAAAAAAATGCAGATGAGCTGAAGGCCACTATCAAAGAAACCTGGGCTCCCACACCACCTTAGCAGTGCCACAAACTGATCACCTCCATGCCACGCTGAATTGAGGCAAAAATTAAAGAAAAAAGAGCCTCTACCAAGTATTGAGTACATGTGCAGTAAATGAACATACTTTCCAGAAGGCCAACAATTCACAAAAAAATAAAACATTTTTTCATTGGTCTTATTCTAATTTATTGAGATTGGTGAATTGGTGGGTTTTGGTTAAATGTGAGCCAAAATCATCACAATTAAAAGAACCAAAGACATAAACTACTTCGGTCTGTGTGCACTGAATTTATTTAATACGCAAGTTTCACAATTTGAGTTGAATTACTGAAATAAATGATTTTTTCACGACATTCAAATTTATTGAGATGCACCTGTATCCGTTTTCCTCCCACAAGTTATGACTTATTATATTGACTTTGTACTTTAAATTTGTACTGTTTAAATTAGAGTTGTGGTTTTCTCTTAATCCCCATTGGATCGTCTCTAGTAGTTTGTTGTTGTTGTTCCGTCTCATTGGTACAATCTTGTAAATATAAAATGAGATGGAACACATTGGAACGGTTCCATTATTATAGGAGTTGGAACCTGAATATAAACCATTTGTTGGTAAACACAATGTCATTCATTGTCACAATTAATGTCCAACCTTAACCTAACCCACAAGGGGGCACTTGGCATTTGTAATAAAATAAACAGGTCAAAGTTTTTAAGGTGGAGTTAATCTTGTCTTTGGTTTTACTAATCAAATATGCATTTCCTAATCAGAATGCATTCTGGTTCTGCAGATGGAGATAGAGTGAAGCCACAAGACTTATCCCTTATGACATCAAATGAAAAAAAAAAAAAAAACCCCAGTAAGGTGTTAATTAATTCAAGAAAATTGCAGACTGGTACACACACACACACACACACATTTGCTTTTGTGAATAGTGGGGACATCCCATAGGCGTAATGCTTTTTATACTGTACAAACTGTATATTCTATGGCTCTACACCAACCCTAAACCTAACCCTAACCCTCACAGGAAACTTTGTGCATTTTTACTTTTTCAAAAAAAACAAACAAACAAAAAAAAAAAATTCTGAATGATTTATAAGTGTTTTGCAAAATGGGGAAATTGGTTATGTCCTCATAAGTCACCCTCTCCTTGAAATACCTGTGTCATACCCATGTCATTATACAGAGTTGTGTCCTGATATGTCACAAAAACAAGAGCACCCCCCCCCCATATATATATATATATATATATGCATTTACTCTCACCTGTATTAAATGGAAGCATCCCTGCTGGTGTGCTAGTCATGCCCCACTCTCTGAGAAACACCACCAGGGGCTCGCAGATGGAGTATTTCAACAGTTCGGCAGAACATGACAGAAATTAGCCAGGCGTGACGGGAAAATACAGGGGCGTGAAATTAACCGCAGCTCTCTCGCCACTCATCTTCCCCCACACATTGTGTTGCTACCCACTGATGTATTCATTTGTATGTGTTTTCCTCCTCGTAAACACTAGGGTACAGATTCGTACATAATATTGTGCATTTCTTTGAAGGATGTAGATGATTTTGTGGTCAGCCAAAATCAGTACACACAAACAGAGAGCCTCAAGCTACAGGTAGTTTTGTATTAAAATACTTCAAAAATGTATTATTGTTATGCTGAGGATATTTGGTCAGTGATTGTCAGGTTCATTTTCAGGTCAAAAGCCAGTTGGATTCCGAACTCTAGGTGAGATTTGGATTAGCCAAGGGCAAAACAGTTGTTGGATGACATCACAGTGGGAAAACGGTGATCTGCCGGCTGTTGTCATCTCATCAGTAGCATTACTGTTCTCACTAGTCAGATCATCAGATAATCAAATTTGGTTCTTTTGCTTTTTTCCACAATCTAAATGTTATTTGCACAAAAGGTAAACCAAAAAAGAATTTGATATTTGATGCTTATCTTCAAACCGACTTGCTAGCTGTCAAGATTATGGACTTTTGTTGAGTTTGTTTTAGTTATGGACTTTCAGTTTTTATTTTTCATTCATTCCTGGTTACTTTGTTTTAATATCACGCTTCTCATTTGTTGTCATTAGTTACCAGTTGTCTTGTGTTGTGTTAATAATCCTCATTTTTTCAACTCCCTAATTTAAGTTGCACCCTCACAGTTTAATTTGTCTGATCACCATCTGATTTAGTGAGTGAGTGAGGTGACATTCAGCCAAGTATGGTGACCCATACTCGAATTCTTGCTCTGCATTTAACCCATCCAGAGTGCACACACACACAGCAGTGAACACACACAGTGGCAGTGGGCAGCCATTTATGCTGTGGTGCCAAGGGAGCAGTTTGGGGTTCGGTGCCTTACTCAAGGGCACCTCAGTCGTGGTATTGCCGGCCTGAGACACGAACCTACAACCCTAGGGTTAGGAGTCAAACTCTCTAACCACTAGGCCACGACTTCCCTAAAAGATGTAGAGCCTCACGGATTTCATCCTTTTGCAGGGGCCATGCTAATCTGCTATGTATCGATCCAGTTTTAGTATATGTGCCGCCGTTAGTCTGTGTATCCCTGCCTGTATCCTGTTTTCATGAGCTACCATTAAAAGACTTTACTTGGAATTCTTCTTCGTCTTCCGTCTGTTTGGACACATGCAAGTGTGACACTAGTCTTTCACCCCTGTTTAAGACTAGCTCAGCCTTCCTCATTATGACCTTTTGACCTCCCCAGGCCTTTGATCAGGATAAATCTTCCCTAAAGACAATGGGGCAAACAGTCATTAACCTCTCCAGAAGTGGCGCACTGGCGCCTGACAGGAATAATGATCAGCCAGGGCTAATTTTTAATGGAGTATTGGCATCAATCTAAACATCCTTTAATAACACCACAGGGGACACATATTCTGCCTTTACTCTGTTGTCTGCTATCCTGATTTAGTCCCTTATAAACCTTTATACAAATATAGGAGCAGACCCCTGTCAAAAAGCCAGTGTATGTTTAGTCAAAAAGACACTTGAAGTTTGCATCTTTCAGTTTTAGATCTAGATTATAAAAGAGGGTCATGTTTAACTAAATGTTTCAGGCATTATGTAACATCAATGCAATCAATTATTATTATTTTTTTTGCACTGAAATTAATCATTTATTAACCAAAATAAATAAATAAATAAATAAATAAATAAATAAATAAATAAATAAATAAATAAATAAATAATTTAAAGGATTCTCTTGGAAGTTGGAAAGAAAACCCCCTGTTGTTAGAGTTATTATTAATTCATTTATTATGAATTATTTAATAATTCTAATTAAAAACAGTCAATAATAATAGACATTCCAGATATAAGAGAACAATACGCAAAGTTTGGGTAATAAAATATTAACAACCTGGAAAATTAAAAATGATTTATACAGTAAGTATTTAATTAAAACTAAGTAGTGCTTATTTTTATATTAACATAGTATGTGTGACCTATATGCTAGGCAACAATCATACGATGCAATCCCAGTCAACAGGTGCAATTTAGCAAGAATATACACTGCGGACCTATTTGTTATAATAGTGTTTTTATACATATAGGCTACTATAGACATTTTTGACTATGGGATACATTTTCTATTATTGCTTGTATCTACGATGGAGATTACTGAAGAACATTGGTAATCTGCTAGTAAAGTTATAATTTTATTTAGAAATTTCAATATAGGCTACTTACATGATGAAACTGTATTATTTACAGACATTTTCAGCTGCGAGTCACATCACTAGCATGTCACATTCACACAATATCTTTGACTCTTTTGACTTTTAATAAAAAAATAAAATACAAATAAAATAATAACTTCAAAACAGATTACATCACTTCTTATTCATTTAAAACAAACTTTTAAAATATACTTTTCATGTCAAATGATAAAGTCAGGACAAGAAAGAAGCACTCTTCTTCCTTCCTTTTTTTTTTGACCAAAATATTTGTATTTTAACTGAAATGAGGTCAACTTGTTTTCCACTGCATCACACCTTGATGGGCTGTGATGCATTCATTTGGCAGACACTGTTGTTCAAAACTCACTGTGCATACATCTTACCAATTACCTTGAAATCTAACCCATGACCTCAGTATTACTAGAACCAGATATTCAAGTTAGAAGAGCTGTTGTGCCTGTGGTGTGCTGGATTCATCCAGCCTGCGTTATTCCCCAGTCACATTCCTACATTCCAACACATCAAATGTAAATAAATAAATAAATAAATAAATAAATAAATAAATAAAGTCAGGCATACTGCAATGTAGCATAAAATAGTAATCTTCTTTATAACACATTTATAGCTGTGAAGAAGTTTAATTATTAAATAGCAGGGCCCAGTTATAAGCCTCTCCAACCCTTTAAATACAAACCATAACAGTGGTCTCACATCAGTGAGTGGGTAGTACCTACCAAGAGAGCTTCTGAAATTGTTTTCATTAAAATATGTACCATTTGTTAGTCAGACCATGCTCTGATACTCTACATCTATTCCATGAAGACTCTTTAAAGCCCCTACTGTTCATTTGGATTCAACTTTCATACTGTTCTGAGGTGAACAGGGCCCGGGTGTACAGGGAATGAAATGATTCACTGCCAATGTGCCAGTTCCACAAGAGCAGACTGAAGGATGAAGTATAACTTCTGTTATCTGAGAAGATGAACATTAAAGTAGGTGTACGTTTACATTTCAGTTACACAAACAGACCTCTGGCTATGATCAATCCTTCTTTTCTTGGGTATTTCTGAGTAAGGGTATGCACTTTGAAGAACATAGTGTAAGGTGTTCTTTATAAAACCAACAAATTCAGCTTTGATGCTTCTAGAGTGAACATGGCCTATAGGGGCCTTATTTAAGTTTTAACTGAGAGAACGTTCTTCTCAAACTCAAGGTGACTGCAGAAATGCAGTCAAGTATAGCAGTTGTGTCTTTGATGCCTGAGTTTGTCTGTGTGCAAGCCAGTCCAGATAGTTGTGGGGAGGAATTATGGGTATTGCTGTGACTGCACCCACATATTCTCTCATGTTGGCGCCATACACTAATAAAGACAGATGGTTCTTTCTTTCTCTGTTTTACATTCACATTTCAAAAACATTGCTTGACTATATTATTAGATTTCGAAGGGTAATGTGTTGCTTTTTCACAGTCTGGTTGGTTTTTCAGATTTGGCCTTAAGTCCAAGATGTTGTTACCTGTTCATTATACACTATATGGAAAAAAGTATTGCATTACATTGGCATTGCATTATAAATATATAGACATTACTGTAATATGATGTTGGGCTCCCCTTTGCAGCTATAACAGCGTCCACTCTTCTGGGAAGCCTTTCTGATAAATTTGAGCATTTCTGTGGGTCGTAGATAAATTGTAAGGTTAGGCACTGATGTTGGGCGAGATGGCCTGGCTCACAATCTCCATTCCAGTTCATCCCAAAGGTGTTCGATGGGGTTGAGGTCATGACTCTGTGTGGGCCAGTCAAGATCTTCCAAACCAAACTCAACTAACCACATCTTTATGGACCTGGCACTGGGGCATAGTCATGTTGGAATAGAAAATGGCCTTCCCCATATTGTTCTCACAAAGTTGGAAGTATAGCATTGTCCTAAATGTCTTGGCATGAAAAGCATTAAGATTTCACTTCACTGGAATTAAAGGAAAATGCCACCTTTCTTCCCTCAACTTACTATGCTAGCATTTAGCTTAGCACCATTCATTAGGATCCAATGAAAGGATGGAGGTCGAAGTGCTGTGGAGTGCCCTTCCGCCATACATTATAGTCAACATTTTTATCTGCTTTGGATATTGCCACTGTTTATTTTGTGTCACCATAGTTACTCATGTAACGACTGTACTTATGTAACATCTTTAAATAGGGAAAACTTGGAAGTGTTTGGTGGCTTCTAAATCAATCCCTGTTTGGATCCTAAGGAATTAATGGTGCTAAACGAAACGCTAGAATAGTGGCACCGCAGGATACAGCAATTGAGTGCATGCACTGAGACGGGAGAGATATGTATCAACTCGTCTAAGTTGATGGAAGAACATAGTGGAATATTGTAAAACGGTGGTGTTTTTCTCTAAAAGGCCTTTCCCAACCCCTGAAAAACAACCACATACCATTGTCTCTTCTCATCAAAACTTCACAGTCGGCACAATGCATTCTCATTCTTCTGGCATCTGCCAAACCCAGGCTCACCCATCAGACTGCAAAATGGAGAAGGATGATTCATCACTCCAAAGAGTAGGTTTCCACTGTTCCAGAGTCCAGTGGCAGTGCTTTACAGCATTATATCTGACATTTGACATTTTATTTGACGAAGTGATGCTTGCATGCCATTGCTTATGGAAACCAAATCTATGATGCTGTACAGTTTAATGGCAGTGGATGTAGATTGGCAGACGATATTTGGAGGAGGGAGATCTGAAAAGTATCGCAAGACGATTGTAGAAGAGCGTTGTTGTTGATATGCGAGATCGGTGAGTGTTGCATGTGTTCTTGAAATAAAACTTGACCTTAAATCTTCATAAAACGCACGTGTGGACTCACAGTACCGTGCTTGAATTCACAGAGCTCTCCAGAGCAACACGTTTTATTTTCCACAAATGTTCCTAAATGCAGACTTCATGGCTTGGTGCTTGATTTTATGCACTTGTGGCAATGGTTCTGATTGACACACCTGAATTAAATAATTAAAAAGTGTGTTCCAAAAGTGAGTGGAGCAATTTAATCATCAACTCAATCTGGTCCATTCTGACAGCAACTCTGCAACTTATTTTGACCAAGAATTGCCCACTTAAATATCTGAGTGACATGTAAATTGACAATTCAGAGTTCTTTATGGAAACTAAGAAAATTAACTCAAATTATATTAGGACTGAATGATACTGTTGTACTGAAAATAGAAGAAATTAGGAAATGTTTGAGGACTTTCTAATTGCAACTGTCCTTATTAGATAATTATTGTATTATCTCAGAAAACAAACCCAGTAGGGTTTTATAGTAATAAAGTTGTGCTCATTGATATTCAGTTCAATTAAATTCTATTTAAATTTATTTGTATAGCACTTTTCATGATAAATATTGTTTTAAAGCAGCTTCACAGCAAATTATTTATTATCTAGTGTGCTATTAATTTTCCCAAACAAAACTTTAAATATCTTTCAAATATCTAATACCATCAACCTTATAAACTCTAATAATTTTAGCATCCTGGTCCCATCTAAACATGGCTTTTTCTGGCTGACTAATAAGAACCTGAAACTGCACAGCGGTCAAGTAATTATACTAGAGCTATTGATATCAATGAGCTCATACAATTTGTTTATTTATTTATTTTTATTATTAATGTGTTTGTGGAAAAAAAGTATCAGACTACCTGGGTTTCAGAATGTCATAATTAGTCATGAAATCAACAAAAACAGTTTGAGAGCATTTGAACTCCACAGGAACATACTGTATGGCAACTGATACAGCCACTTCCTGATCTGTTTAAAGGTGAAGTGCTTACTTTACTAAAAACAAAATAATAAAATAATAATAATAATAATAATAATAATAACAATAATAATAATAATACAAATAATAATAATAAAAAAAAAAAACAACGTCTGCCATTGGTCAGGTGAGCAATGTTGCACTGCTGTCATATCATGATTGCACCAGTGCCATTATGCTGGTGCGCAAACAAAAAGGACTGAAATTTCATTTGGTTCCACTTGTGATACCAAATTCTTCTTTAGACCACTGACCTGAGGCTTTAAAATCTGTCTGTAAAAACCTTGAAACCCCATAGTAAACTGATTTATTACACCATTAAATGCTGTAATTAACAGAGCAAGATGGTAAAAAGCTTTCTCTCCGAAGGGCTCCTCTGTAGACTGAAAGTGGAGAGCCTAGCTTTGAAAAACACAGGCTTTTGCTCTTTTAATCCTGCCTCTAACCAGCTTTAATAACTCAGTGTGCTCTCAAAGGCACAAATGTCACTGCCGCACACCCTATGCTCTTATCTCCCTCTGCACACAATGGGAAATAAATGATTAATCACACAGGCTCATCATAGTGACACCTCATCAAGCCAAGGCATGATAAATGCTCCTTTCAAATATTAGTGGGAATAAACTATAGTGCTCTATTCACATAGAAATAAATGACATCAATGATGGCCGATGATGACGATGCTGGAATAGGGTCCTTACCGATAAGACTTACTAACCAAGAGCTGGCACCAGAAGATGAAGTGGAACTGCACGGATAATGACTCACATTATAGCCGTGATGAATCGAGCCAAATATCACGCATACTCTCAGGGTAGTTCTCAGTGGTGGCCTAAGAGATATTTCACGTTAACCGTTCATGTTTCATTATTCATTTCATGTTATCGGAGATGCTGGACGGTATGTTTGTATGCTGTTTAGTCAAATACTGCAGAGTGTGCTTTCTCAGTGGACAGATCTCTGACGATAAGATTGTGTAAACATTATGGATCAGTGCTGGCTTGTTTTTAAATCAATATTAATACACTAAAAAACATAGCAACACATTTCATCTTGTACTTGTTAAAGAAATAAGTAAAATTAAAGTGGTTCTGTACAATGTTAGAATACTACATTGACTCTTCTATCTTTTTTCATTGTTGCTCTGAAAGATTTATCACAGTTGACAAATCCCCATCCAAATGATCTGAACAACTCAAAGAAACAATACATTCACACACATCAACAATAATAAAATGAGCTCTGATTAATCACCACATGACAAATAACAGAGACACAACAACATCAGCATAAGTAAAAACAGCATGCAGCATTCATGCAGCAGTGCATGCTGGGAACTCAATTAGGCATACAATGTGAGTTATAATTTTAAAATAAATTTTAACTAAAGGTGCTCTCTGTGTGTGTTTTTTTTTTTGCCTTGAATATTTTACACACACACACACACACACACACACAAAAATAATACCACTGAGTAATAAAATCTGCTTTATTTTACATGGAACTAGCACCAGGAATGCAAGACAAAGTTTTGTGTGGGGCACCCCAGCCATTTGACCAGCGGCAGGTTGATTAATAAATTAATCACAACTGACCATGAAAACATATATATTTTATTTTTTTTCATAAAGAAAAGTCAAGTAAAATGTTGTCACTAGTCAAAGGGAATATTAGACACGCTTTTATTTTAACAATGCAACAGATGATTGATGATATAATTGGTTCACTTTACCCCCCCCCCCTAAAATTAATAAAACAAAGATTACTAAGGTATATTTTAAAATAAAATAATATTCATTATTTGTAGTTTAAAATGTCACCTTTAATTCATTGTGTTGTTTCTCTGTGCATTAGTAATTTAGAAAAACAGTTTCTGAGTAAAAATAATTTCATAGCCAATATATTTTTCAGTTTTGTCTTGATGAGCTATGTTGAGTCCTTTAGAGACTGATGTTCAAAAGAAAGCTTTGAAGATTTTGCATTTGAAAAATTGCTCAATTGTTGTGATTCATGTAGGTGAATCAAAGAAGAACTGATAAGTTTCCTGGATGCAGATGTTAATTAGAGAAGGCAAGAAAGGGGGAAGACCCAGTAGATATTTATGTATTTTATAGAAAAATAGAATGCTAATGACACTTACTTCACAAATCAACGGCTTCATTTTTGTGCACATCTCATTTATCTATACTAACTCAAACTGTTTTCAATGTCATTCTGTAGTGAATATGTTCAGTGGCAATTACATATATTCATAACGGATGATAAAATTAGTGATGCAGTCGACACTTCCAACTGGAATGCTTTGAAACTTGTACTTGATCAGCATTGCAAATATTGCTGATTAATAAAGTAATTTATTAGATTTTTCTTGTTCTATGAAAACTGATCTAAAAGTCTGTAATGCTTGCCTCTACAAAGCTCGTAACCACAATTTTATTATTATTTATTTATTTACATTTACATTTACATTTAATCATTTAGCAGACGCTTTTATCCAAAGCGACTTACAAATGAGAACAATAGAAGCAGTCAGGTCAACAAGAGAACAACAACAGAATACAAGTGCCATGACAAGTCTCAGTTAGTCTAGTATAGAACGCATAGCCAGGTGTATATAATTTTTTTTTTTTTTTTTAATTAAATGAAAAAGACAAGAAAAGGAAAAGTACTGGTGTTAGTAGGTTAAGTGCAGGCGAAAAAGATGAGTCTTTAGATATTTCTTGAAAATGAGTAAAGACTCCGCTGTACGAATTGAGATTGGGAGGTCATTCCACCAGCTGGGCACAGTCCAGGAAAAGGTCCGTGAGAGTGATTTTGAATTTCTTTGGGATGGCACCACAAGGCGTTGTTCACTTGCAGAGCGCAAGCTTCTGGAGGGCACATAGGATTTAACCAGTGAGTTTAGGTAAGTTGGTGCCGTGCCAGTGGTTGTCTTGTAGGCAAGCATCAGTACCTTGAATTTGATGCGAGCAGCTACTGGTAGCCAGTGAAACCTGATGAGAAGAGGAGTAACATGAGCTTTTTTTGGCTCATTGAAGACAACCCTCGCTGCTGCATTCTGGATCATTTGCAGAGGCTTGACAGTACATGCAGGAAGGCCCGCCAGGAGGGCATTACAATAGTCCAGTCTGGAGAGAACAAGAGCTTGGACAAGAAGTTGGGTTGCTTGCTCTGACAGGAAGGGTCTAATCTTCCTAATGTTGTATAAGGCAAACCTGCAGGACCGGGTCGTTGTAGCAATGTGGTCAGTGAAGCTTAATTTATGATCCATCACAACTCCTAGGTTTCTGGCTGTCCTCGAAGGAGTTATGGTTGACGAGCCCAGCTGTATAGAGAAGTTGTGATGAATCAATGGGTTAGCTGGAATCACCAGTAGTTCAGTCTTTGTAAGGTTAAGCTGAAGGTGATGGTCATTCATCCAGCTAGAAATGTCACTCAGACAGGCTGAAATGCGAGCAGCTACCGTCGGGTCATCAGGCTGGAATGAGAAGTAGAGTTGGGTGTCATCAGCATAGCAGTGATAAGAAAAGCCATTCTTCTGAATGACAGATCCTAAAGATGTCATGTAGATGGAGAAGAGAAGTGGTCCAAGTACTGAGCCTTGAGGAACCCCAGTAGCAAGGTGGTGTGACTTAGAAACATCACCCCTCCAAGACACACTGAAGGATCTGTCAGAGAGGTAGGACTTAACCCACAGGAGAGCAGTTCCAGAGATCCCCATCTTTCTGAGGGTGGACAGGAGAATCTGGTGATTAACAGTGTCAAAAGCAGCAGACAGGTCCAGTAAGATGAGTACCGAGGATTTTGAAGCTGCTCTTGCTAGTCGCAGGGCTTCAGTAACCGAGAGCAGAGCAGTCTCAGTTGAGTGGCCACTTTTGAAGCCAGATTGGTTGCTGTCCAGGAGGTTGTTCTGTCCAAGGAACATAGAAAGCTGGTTGAACACAGCCCGCTCAAGTGTCTTTGCAATGAATGGAAGAAGGGATACCGGTCTGTAGTCTGTAGTTTTCAAGAAGCGCTGGATTTAGAGATGGTTTCTTGAGCAGTGGGCCTACCCGAGCCTGCTTGAATGCTAAGGGAAATGTTCCAGATTGAAGAGAGGAGGTGATAATGTGAGTAAGTGAAGGTATGACTGAAGAAGAGATCGCTTGAAGGAGGTGAGTGGGGATAGGATCAAGTGGACAAGTAGTAGGATGATTGGACAGGAGAATTTTGGAGACGTCCATCTCTGAGAGTGGGGAGAAGGAGGATAAAGAGTGTGCATCAGTCATTGTGAAGTTTTCCTCAGTCTGTAGTGTGGAGAATTGTTCACTGATGGATCTCGTCTTATTTGTGAAGAAAGCTGCAAAGTCATCCGCTGTAAGAGTCGATGGAGGAGGTGGAGGCGGCGGATTAAGAAGAGAAGAGAAAGTCTTGAATAGTGTCCGAGATAAATAAATATTTATTTATTTATTTTACACATTTTGCACAATAGTGATGCATGCTTGCTAATAAATGCTCAATAGATGAATGAATAGATGAAAAAAAGCAACATAGTGCAAAGATTAGATGAACACATCTTTACGTGTAAATAAAGATCTAATCATTAAGTTCAAAGGCTACACATTCCCTTTTATTCTGCAGGAACTTGTATTCTTCAGATTTTTTAAAAGCCACATCGTGTGTCTGTAAGATTTTTTGTCAGATCCTGTGGTGCACTGATCAATTGTGAATTTATTTGAGAATGTGGCTATAAAACAGAGATTAGTGCTCATTGACCATCACTCTTGAGTACAGCCTGTCTATGAATAGCGAGTCAATAACTACAGCATTTAGTGAAACTTTATTGAATAGCACAGTGTTGAAAACGCAGCTGGCTTCACATCAAAGCAAACAGCATGATCTCACCTGCTAAGGATAAATCTCAAACTCTCATTGCAAGAGATTTTCTGTTTTATTTGGTGAAAGCTTTCAAGAAAACCAAATCTAATTGGGAGACATTTGTGAAAATTTGACCAGCTCCGAAATCGGGGCACTGTTCGACGGTATTCATACATGACATACAACTTTTAACCAGATACATACAAGGGGAGAGAACCATAACAAAAGGAATTTCTTGCTCACAAACTATGAATGCATTATCTCAAATTTATGGATCTGTGCAACTAAAAGAAGAAAAATATAATATGCACTAGGTCTGTCAGTTGATTAAAATAATATAATGATTATTCACTTAATGATTCCAATAATAGGCCTACTAGAAGGCCTTTGTAATTATTAGTTTGTGTGGACAACATTTAGATATTTATATCGTAATGCACAAACAAAAAAAATTGCATCAAAATCTACAGGAAATGCAAACACAGAAGTCAATGCAAATGTGTCATGGTCTTGTCATGATCCTGTCTGTTTCTCTCTCTCTGTCTCCCTCTGCTGGTTTCTCTTCTCCTTTCTCCCTCACTCTTAGTTTCTGTTTCACAGCTGTCTTCACTTCTCATTAAGATAATTTCCCCTCCACCTGTTTCTCATCCTCCCTCATTATCATGGCTACTTCTACCCTCTCGTTTTCTTGTCTCTTTGTCAGATTGTTGTCTCCTATTGAGCATCGGTCATTGGCTTCTACACACACAGTTGGTTTGTCCTGTCTTGTCCTGTCTCGTCGGGGTTTTGGTTAGTTGTTCACAACCAGGAATGTTGCCGGAATTACTCTGTACTCACCATTTACACCCACAGAACCTTACCTGCTGTTTAACGCCTCGGCCTCCCCGCTTTGCGAGCTCCGGTTGCTGGTTCCTCCGTGAGCCCTGTTAAGCCACCGCCCGCCAGTCTGCTGGTCGTTCCTGCCACAGAGGTCATCTGAGTTTATTAGTATAACCCAGTCTACGGGTCATCCTCTGTTTCATCCATTTACCTACGCCTTTGTTGGACATCTCTGCCGCCCGACACGCTGTCGAGACTCTGGCCGCCCATATGTCCGAGCTGTCCAGCCAGGTCCACAACCTCCGCCTCCAGCCTTCCGCCTCTCATGGTCCTCCTGTTCAGATGGAGCCACGGATCAATAATCCTCCGGTCTATTCGGGTGAGCCAACACAGTGTCGCGCTTTCCTCACCCAGTGCGAGGTGGTTTTCTCGCTCCAGCCCGTCACATATGCTAAGGAGAGAGCCAAGGTTGCTTTTGTTCTCTCACTCCTCCACAGTCGGGCTCGCGAGTGGGGAACGGCCAACTGGGAGACTGAGGCGGAGTGCACCTCAAGTTTTGAGCGCTTCAAGGAGGAGATGATTCGGGTCTTCGACCGCTCCGCCTACGGGGAAGAGGCTTCCCGTCGGCTTTCCACACTTCGACAGGGAAGGCGATCCTTCCCGGATTTCTCCATTGAGTTCCGGACCCTCGCTACCACTTGCTGATGGAACCAACCCGCTCTGGTCGCTCGCTTCCTGGAGGGGCTTTCTCCAGAGGTTCGGGACGAGGTCCTAGTCCGTGAGATCCCCACCCGGCTCGACGACCTAATCGACCTGGCCATCCGTGTGGAGAGACGTTTTGACCAACGCCACCGTGCCCACCACCTGGAGGATACGCTATTCTCGCCGCCTAGGGTCAGCCCCACCCACTCGGAACCAGAACCCATGCAGCTGGGAGGTCTGCGTATCTCACCCAGGGAGCGTGAGAGGAAGATTTCGAACCACCTCTGCATGTACTGTGCCAGCGCTACTCACTATGTGTCCTCATGTCCGGTAAAAGCCGGCGCTCGCCAGTAGGAGGAGGGTTACTGGCGAGCGCTACTACCAAGACTATCCCTTCCGTTTCCTGCACGACACTTCCTGCGCATCTCCAGTGGGCGGGGTCGTCAGCCTCCTGTGCAGCCTTGATCGATTCTGGGGCCGAGGGAAACTTTGTGGATGAGGAGTGGGCGCTCCAACAAGGTATTCCGCTGACCCCGCTAAGAGACTCCACCCCTTTATTTGCTCTTGATGGCAGCTCCCTATCTAGGGTAGAGAAACAGACTATCCCATTAACACTGACCATTTCTGGTAACCATAAAGAGACAATTTCCTTTTTTTTTTAGTCCCCTTTTACTCCTTTAGAGTAGGCATCCTTGGCTAGAGCTCCACAATCCACACATTGACTGGGCTAAGGGGTCTGTTTTGTCTTGGAAGTTGTCATGTCATGTTAAGTGTTTAGCCTCGGCTGTTCCTCCTGTGTCTTCTGTTTCTGTGTTTCAGGAGGAGACGGGAGATTTGACGGGGGTCCCGGAGGAATATCACGATTTACGAGGGGTTTTCAGTCGTTCTCAAGCCATGTCTCTTCCGCCTCATCGCCCGTATGACTGCGCTATTGACCTCCTCCCGGCTACCACGCCCCCACGGGGTAGGCACTACTCTCTTTCCGCTCCCGAACGGGAGGCTTTAGAGAATTATTTATCTGAATCCCTCAGCGCTGGCACAATCGTCCCGTCCTCGTCTCCTGCCGGCGCCGGGTTCTTTTTTGTCAAAAAGAAAGACGACTCTTTGCATCCATGCATAGATTATCGGGGGCTGAACGACATCACTGTTAAGAATCGTTATCCACTACCGCTGATGTCTTCAGCCTTTGATATCCTGCAGGGGGCAAAGGTCTTTACCAAACTCGACCTCCGTAACGCTTACCATCTCGTGCATATTCGGGAGGGGGAAGAGTGGAAGACCGCCTTTAACACGCCCCTCGGTCACTTCGAGTATAGGGTCCTTCCCTTCGGATTGGTTAATGCCCCCGCTGTCTTTCAGGCCCTGATCAATGACGTCCTTCGGGATATGCTCAATTTATTCGTTTTTGATATTTTGATATTTTTAACTCGATGATATTTTGATTTTTTCGCCCTCTCTCCAGATTCACGTACAGCACGTTCGTCGCGTTCTCCAACGTTTGCTTGAAAATTGACTCTTTGTTAAGGCAGAGAAGTGCTCCTTTCATGCATCGTCAATAACGTTTCTGGGCTCCGTTATCTCAGCAGAGGGGATCAGTATGGACCCTACCAAGGTTCAGGCCGTGCTCGATTGGCCCGTTCCTGACTCTCGTGTCTCGCTGCAACGCTTTCTTGGTTTTGCGAATTTCTATCGCCGCTTTATATGCAACTCCAGCCAGGTGGCTGCGCCGCTCACCGCTCTCACTTCTGTTAAGTCTCGTTTCAGATGGTCCTGTTCTGCGCAGGTGGCTTTTGACCGGCTAAAGACTCTTTTTACATCCGTGCCTATCCTCCTCACTCCAGATAGCTCGAGACAGTTTATCGTGGAGGTCGACGCCTCCGAGGTAGGGGTGGGAGCCGTTCTTTCCCAGCGGTCAGCGTCTGATGACAAGATACACCCTTGCGCGTACTTTTCCCACCGTCTCTCCCCCGCCGAATGTAATTACGATGTCGGTAATCGCGAGCTCCTCGCCATCCGCCTGGCATTGGGTGAATGGCGGCAGTGGTTAGAGGGTTCCACTGTCCCTTTTTTAGTTTTGACTGATCATCACAATTTAGAATACATTCGCTCCGCCAAGAGATTGAACTCGCGTCAGGCTCGTTGGGCCCTTTTCTTTACGCGATCAAAGAACGGTAAGCCGGACGTGTTGTCCCGACTTTTCGATCCCTCGATCGGCCGCACCCCCCGAGAGGAGATTATTCCTCCCGGTCGGGTGGTGGGTGTTACGGTTTGGGGAATCGAGAGACAGGTTAAGCGCGCTCTCTCTCACGTCGCTACTCCCCGTAACTGCCCTAGGGGCAGCCTCTTTGTCCCGGTTACCACACGGTTAGCTGTGCTGCAGTGGGCTGATTCCTCTAGGCTAGCGGCTCATCCCGGGGTGCGGGGTACTATCGTGTTTATCCGCCAGCATTTCTGGTGGCCCTCCTTAGAGCGTGACGCGCGCCGTTTTATCGCCGCCTGCTCTGTTTGTGCACAGACCAAGGTGGGCAATTCCCCGCCTGCCGGCCTCCTCCGGCCGCTACCTGTTCCCTCTCGCCCGTGGTCCCATATAGCTCTCGATTTTATGACCGGTCTTCCACCCTCGGCCAGCAATACAGTCATCCTGACGGTGGTCGACCGCTTTTCTAAATCAGCGCACTTCATTCCCCTTACCAAGCTGCCCTCTGCTAAGGAAACTGCCCAGATCATGATTGATAATGTGTTCAAGTTTCATGGGTTGTCCACCGATGTCGTGTCTGATAGGGGTCCGCAATTCACCTCGCAGTTTTGGAGAGAGTTTTGCCGTCTCATAGGTGCCACCACTAGCCTATCCTCGGGTTTTCACCCCCAAACTAACGGTCAGGCCGAATGAGTCAATCAGATTGTTGCCCGCATGCTCCGCATTCTAGCCTTTCGCAACCCCTCGTCTTGGGCCGAACAGCTCTCCTGGGCCGAGTATGCTCATAATTCCCTCCCATCCTCTGCCACAGGCATCTCTCCCGTTCAGTGTTGCCTTGGCTATCAACCGCCTTTATTTTCGTCCCAGGAGACCGATTCTAACTGCCCGTCCGTTCAAGCCTTTATCAGTCGCTGTAAGCGAACCTGGAGGAGGGTGAGATCTGCCCTATATCGCTCTAGAAGGTGCATGTGTGTGGCTGCTAATAGATCGCGTGTCAGAAGTTCTCGTTATGTTTTAGTCAGAGAGTTTGGCTTTCTACATCCAATTTACCCCTCCAGTCTGACTCTCGTAAGCTGGCTCCCCGCTTCATCGGACCGTTCCGCATCGTCAAGATCGTTAACCCTGTCGCCGTCAAACTCCGGTTGCCCCATAACCTTTGTCGTGTTCACCCAGTGTTTCACGTTTCTTGCATTAAACCGGTCTCCCGCTACCCCCCCCCCCCCATGTCTTTCTCTGCCATTCGTATCGAAGGCTCCCCGGTCTACACCGTCCGCAAGATCATAGACATGCGTCGCTGGGGACATGGGCACCAATATCTAGTCGATTGGGAGGGGTATGGTCCTGAGGAGAGAAGTTGGGTCTCTCCTAAGGATATCCTAGACCCCACGCTCATTGATGATTTCCTCCAGTCTCGCCAGAAGTTCCCCGCTGGAGCGCCGGGAGGCACTCTTTGAGGGGAGGGTACTGTCATGGTCTTGTCATGATCCTGTCTGTTTCTCTCTCTCTGTCTCCCTCTGCTGGTTTCTCTTCTCCTTTCTCCCTCACTCTTAGTTTCTGTTTCACAGCTGTCTTCACTTCTCATTAAGATAATTTCCCCTCCACCTGTTTCTCATCCTCCCTCATTATCATGGCTACTTCTACCCTCTCGTTTTCTTGTCTCTTTGTCAGATTGTTGTCTCCTATTGAGCATCGGTCATTGGCTTCTACACAGACAGTTGGTTTGTCCTGTCTTGTCCTGGTTTTGGTTAGTTGTTCACAACCTCTGCCGGAATTACTCTGTGCTCACCATTTACACCCACAGAACCTTACCTGCTGTTTAACGCCTCGGCCTCCCCGCTCTTCGAGCTCCGGTTGCTGGTTCCTCCGTGAGCCCTGTTAAGCCTCCGCCCCGCCAGTCTGCTGGTCGTTCCTGCCACAGAGGTCATCTGAGTTTATTAGTATAACCCAGTCTACGGGTCATCCTCTGTTTCATCCATTTACCTACGCCTTTGTTGGACTTACCTGTGGCTTGCCTTTGTTTAATTAAAGACTGTTGTTTTGCCCTCGCATTTGAGTCCTCTCTCTCTTCAATACCCATCACAAAATGTGTAACCATTCAGTATTAATGACAACATAACAGAACATCAGGAATTCACATTTGGTGTTGGCTTCTGTCTTTCATAGGAGACTACCACTGATTTAACAAGCTGGGAAGGGGAATTATTTAATGGAATAGAAAGCCACCACATGTCACAACACTGATACGGTGGAGGAGACAAAGGAGATTCAGAATTCATCACAGTCTTTATTAAATCCAAATAAAAACACATGGAACACTGGGGATAGACATATAATACTGAATGCAGGACATGGGAAAACACAGGGCTAATATATAAATAAATGGGGAACACCTGGAATCCATGAATATAATTACCATGGGAGAAACTGGGCAATGGAAGGCAAATGGGGGAGGAAAACACAAGACATGGAACACAGGACTGACACCACATTGTTTATCAGGTGCAAGAAGAGTAAGTGGCTATGCTTTACAATGCTTGAATAAAAGAAGAATAGAATCTATTGCCTTAATGAATAAGTTAGATTACAAATGCATAATATCCGGACCAGTTAGAAAAAAAATACAGTTTCTAATATGATAAAAAAAAAAAAGTATGATGCCATTTATGCCAAATTTATGGCTGATGTTAAATATGTTTTCTGCATATCAAAGATGGCTGCCGAGTAAACTGACTTGCCTGCAAGAGACTTTGCTACAACATCTTAAAATGTAACAACCTTAACCTTTCACTGCAGATATCCTCATCACACCATAAGACTGTCCACTTTCTGTATATCATTCTGGAGTCAACAGGGACCCAGTGATTTATGTGCCTCTCTGCTGTTTAAAGATCTGTAATTGTACTTCATGTAGTGACATGCAATGTAGGTATACCGGTAAGCAGTTATTATTATTATTTTTTGTAAATCAGATCCCCACACATTTTAATCACAAAGGACATACAGCAAAATATTTCAATGAAAATGTTGGCCTTTCCAGCAAAGTTGTCTCATGTACAAGGATATGAGAAATAAGTCCAGAAATTAATATCCTCTTTTGACCTCTTTGCACTTCTTAAGAGCAATACAGTCTCATCTTTCTCTCACACGCACATTTTTGCATTGTGCTATCTCTAAAGTGACATGCCACAAGGCTTATTTTGACAGGCTTCTAAAGATGTTTTCAGCTGATACCCATAAGCTATTTTCTGTAAAGGAAATTGAATGACTTAAGGTCCTTGCTGGGAATGCCAAAAGTGATGTGTCTGGCAATGCAGAAGATGAGTTGATCTAAAGCTTCAATGTAGAGGCGGCCGTTCACATTCTTCCTTTTTGAATTGACTCCTAGATTTCTGTAAGCACTGTGAAATTGGTCTAAAATGGATATAAAAAAGCTATACAGAGATACATTCATTGATTATACGACCAACATTTGATTGAAATGCAATCAGTGTGACCACACATGGAACAAATTAAAAATAACCAATTAAAATTATAATAAAAATGTAATTAATTAAATCAAACTCCCAAGCTGACCTCTGGATAACTTCTACAGGTGCATATTTGAGAGCATCCTTCCATACTGCAGTACAGTCTGGTATGACAGTTACACATCACTGGACTGAAAAGCCCTACAACAAGTAATCAAATCTTCCAGACACATCACTGGCATAAGCTACTGACCATTAAAGACCTTAACAGCATGCACTGTCAGCAGCTACAGTCTTCTTTCCCTCATGTCATCTGAAAGGTGGCATAGATTCATCCAACCAGGCTGAGAAACTGCTTCTTTCCCAGAGGTGTATCCTAGCTAAACTCTGGACACAATAGAGCAATTTGGAGTACTGTAGATCAGTAAGCCACAGTTACATCACTTGCAGCTGTGCATGCATTACGGTGACAGAAAAACACGTGGAGGGAAATGGTAAAATGCATGGAATAAGATAAAAAAAAAATTGTCTTTAGATGTCAGAATAGGAATGCAAATAATTTTTTTATTCAATACTTACACACACACACACACACACACACACACACACACACACACACACACACACACACACACACACATATATATATATATATATATAAAACTGTGTGGTTACCAACATTCTTTAAAATATCTTCTTTTGTGTTCCCCAGTAAAAATAAATGCGGTTGGGAACACCATGAGGGTGACATGAATGAACAGAAATTTTAATGAAAAAAAAGAGTCAACCTGTTATTAGTCACTAACATGTCCGTCAAACTTTTTCTTCCTGTGTGTGAAGCTGGTTCTTGGGCATAAGCCACAATGAGGACTAGTCTCCAGTAGTTCTCTGATCTTGAGTTGTTTTTTTCTGATGAACTAATGTTAACTCATACAGATGGACTCCAAGGTGAAAGCATTTTGCTGGAATCCCAATAAAAGCATCTAGTGTCTCTGAGGTTAATGCGTTTTATTTAACAGCTTTGTGGAGCCCTTATTGTGATTGTTATCCCTAATGCAACACATTCACTGCCTGTAATTCTCTCTCTCTCTTTTTTCTGGGCCGGGAGGCAGGAGAAGCAAGGATTACAAAAACAGGCATTACATAATTCATTATCCAGACCGGTCTGGTTTGGTCAGGAGAAGGGGGAGGGAGAAGGGACACCTTCAGATGGTGGTTCTGACAGAGGAAGAGAGCCTGAAAATGGTTGTGCAACACCTCATTGGTTTTGTAGGGGGGTTGAGAGAGAGTGAGAGAGAGAGAGAGAGAGAGAGAGAGAGAGAGAGAGAGAGAGAGAGAGAGAGAAAAGCCAATTTTCTCATCTCCCTGCAACTGGGTGTAGAAAAAAAAAATGCAGTGTAGTGGTCAGTAAAATACACAGCTTCCTAAAAGAATGCTGTTTAAAACATCTGAATAATATCCTTATTATTATATTATTGATCATTATAATTGGTGTTTGCTAAATTAAGTGTCACTCATACTTGGGGATATGTATTTGCATTTGTAGGGTTAGGGATTTGAACAAAATGGTATGATAAAATAAGCAAAATAATCCCAGAAACATACATTGAAGGAGAGATTTAGGCTTGGGCCAGCAGGCAACTGTTTAGTATATAGTAGCAATGCTCTAGCAACCACCCAGAACTCCCTAGCAACCACCGGGAAAATCACTGATAACCACCCCAAAAAAAAAAAAAAAGGAGAAAAATGTAGTCATGCCCTGTCAACCACTCTGAACATTCATGAAACCTAAAGCTGTCTCATTTTACAGGATGCACCCTCCGATATCGCATTTGTCGGTTGCATATGTCATCATCTGTCGCATTTCAGAAGAGTAACCATTATAAAATGTATTATTATTGCTTGTGAAGTGTAAATTATTATAATTTCTTTCTTACCTAGGATAATAATTGTTATTTGAGGCAGTCTTAATGACATATGCAGCCAACAAATGTGACCTCTAGAGTGTGCAGCCTTAAAAATTTAGAAAAAGCACTTAAAGCCCTAGCAAACACCATTAACCCATGTCTTACTAACTAGTTTGACCAGCTAGTGGACAATCTACATTTTTGTAACTGAAATAAAACAGTTATAGATGACTAACTTTTTAAGACTAATCTAAGCAGTTTATACAACCGGCCCCTGAACTCTGTAGTTACCACCTAGCATTTATCTTGGCAATCACCAAGAAATCCTGAACATTGTAGCGACCAGTTTTGTACTTGAAATTGTGAAAGTTAAGTTAAAATATTCCTGAACACAATTGCATGATACCACTCATATGAGCCATAGGAAATAGGTTCTTTTTATTTCTATAAAACATTACATTCAGATACATTTTTTCAATAGCAAGTGCAGCCTTAGCAGGCAAAAATGTTAAATTAGTCACTGCGATAAAATCTTGTTACCGATCTTATGTGTGATCGCAGTAATTATCATTTACATACTTGTTATATTGATAATGAATGAAACAATTTAGTATGCTCTTAGTATGCTCTTTATTTGCCATTCCTGCATGCTGAAACCAACTGTAAAGTAGCTTGAGTGCTTTTATGGCTGGAGGAGATATTCATTTACTCAAATATGTCCTGGCCTGTTAACCTGAATTAAGTCAGTTTCATTGTTTTCTAGTTTGACCTTGCTGTGTTTGCAAGCATCACTGTTCTGTTCACGACGGCCATTCATCGTCTGTACAAGCATCCCAATGATATTGAGGGAGGCTTGATCGAATGCAGCCGTTTGTGGATTTTAACCACGACCATTGACCACGAAAACCAGACGTGTCCTCTGCTCAACCACACCATGCTGGTGTCGTCTGGGCAGAGAAGAACTGGCCCCTGATCGAGCCTGGTTTTTCCCTAGTTTTGTTTTTCTCCATTTCTGTCACCGATGGAGTTTTGGCTCCTTTTCTGAAGAAACATGCTATCCTGGGATAAACGCACTGCTTTGGTGATATGTGCAATTCTGTGTGCTGAAACGTCCGAAAAACAAAACAAAAAAAACAAACAAAAAGGCGTCGACGGATCTGGACGCGCAGGTGGCTGGGAAGACATAGCCAATATGGTTTATCCATTTTGCAATGCGAACTGTAGGTAAGCAGGCGTTTTCTGCCCTCTTTTCTTTTTCTTTTTCTTTTTCTTTGCCATAACTCCACAAGTTTTCACTCCATCAATTCAGTCCACACTACACGCCGTGTCACCATGGTTTCATTTATGGTTTCGCACATGCGCAGTGAGGGAAACGCAGAAAATCAGTTTGTAGCCCTGCTTCAATAGTGCGATACCTCACGAGAGGCGACCAAAATTTCTGACATGTCAGAATTCCATCCGTCAAACTGATTGCCGGTCGGGAGAGGTTAATCGCCTCTCGTTTCCCTTGTACGAACGCTACGCGACAAATGACGCATGAAAATGCTGAAAATAGGCCCGACCCGAAAAAGAGTCAGAATTTGGTTCAAAATCGGATGAAAATCGCACAGTGTATGCCTGGCCTTACAGTCACTGAACTCACCCCTCAATCATCAGTCATCATCCCTGACATTCATTAGATCATTATCACCTGACTTCTGATTCACTGTACTTGCTGCTACCAATCAAGCTCTACTACAAAAGCACTCAGTTCACTCACTCAGTGTTCGGGTCTACTGTTCACATTGCTGAACCATGTCTGACTTCCTTAAACTAACCTGTGTGTTATACCCTCAGAAGATTCCCGTCTCTCGTCCGCTCCACTGATCCCCTGTATCTCAGCCGAAATACCTGGACTGTCATCTACTCCAGAGTTTCTCATTCCCTTTAGTCAATAAAGACATTTTTTCTTACTACCTTCTGTGTTTTGTAGTCTCTGTACGTGACACAAATATTGTGTAATTTTGTCTTATTTACTATTTAGCTTTTCAAACCAAACTTACACTAATGTCTTAAATCATATTTCTGACAAAAAAATATTTTGTATTACTTTAAAATAAAGAAAAAATGTATTAGCCTGTTCTACTTATATTTGTATGTGGAGTGGAAATCGACTCAAACTTTGTTTTGAAAAGATTTTCAAGATCTCCTAACCGAAGATCACATGATCACAAACGGAAATCACTTCCGCGAAGTGACCTTTGAATTGTTCCCTTCACTAATGGACTTCTAAAGGGCCCTTCGTAAAGGGTTTCAGTTGTTCACTTTTGTTTGGAACATCCCTACAAATGGTGTTCCCTTCCCAAAGTGCCCTTCAAAGGTGCAAAAAAGCCATTTGGAGTTCCCAGTGTCAATTTACAACATATTTTCTGAGCATTGTAGCCAGATATGTTTGTTGAGCATGTAAACACAATGGCCAATCAAAAGAGTGTAAGTCAGAATCATAGTCGCAAATAGTTTTGCTATAATCAACAGATTTTTTGATTGTCACAGGAGTTTTCACTCAGGCATGTGAGCTTGTGCTGTGGCTGAACTGAAATGATATTAGCTTCTTTGGTTATAAGGGAGTGTTTTTGCTCACTTTCTGTTTATAACCTATTCATAATTTGAATAAAAACTTTATTTTTCATGCTTAGTACACACTGCAACATTTCAGGAGTGTCATGACTTTATTAAATGTGGGACTAAATCTGAAATTGTGATGCTTAACATTGTGATAACCATAGCAACGGACGGGACAAAACCAATGGTCTATACTAGAGAACTGGATTGCTCATGACGTCATAAAAGTGAAGCCACTAAGCCGCCATATTGGTATTCCTTATTATTCCCATACATTCTTTTGAATGAATAGGAAATCATGCAATTTTAATGATAAAACATTACCTAGTTAGTCAGCATTTTTTATCACTGTACATTCTTACAATGCAGACATCCTAGCATATAAATGGTTATTTGTTTAATGTCTGGAATTTACCCTGCAAATTAAAAAGTTACGTTCTTATACACTGCAGTAGCAAATATTAGATCTGCAACATATGTATTTCAAATGACAATGCTCAATGTGAAATCTGAATAAAGATTTATGTTTGAATACGCATACCTAATTCACCTTACACTTATTCACTGTTTATGTCATTTTGTTATAGTGTTTTTACTCGTACAGTAGGATAACTTCAAATGTTTCAATCATTATTTCTTCAACAGCATTAATTTGGAAGCAGGTTATGATTTAAAATATTTGAGAGTCTGAAATAGATGTTGCTCAGTCAGGTATATAAAAAATATAAACATCAAAACTTAGGCCCAATCCCAATTCTATTTTATACCCCTTCCCCTTCCTGTACCCCTCCGCCTACCCCTTCCCCTTGTCCCTTGAAACAGAGTGTCAAGGGGTAGGGGAGAAAATCCTTAGTGGTGTCCCTAAGGATTGGGACACCACTACAATGACATCACAAACCATAATTCGTCGTCTAGCTCTTACATATACTGATGTGCTGGTGTGCATTTGAACCTTTAATTATCATCCTGTATTAATGAGCTGCTAACTGACACACACAAATATCGGAAATCGCGCAGCTCACACATTCAGTAGAAAATAAACTTGTCAATGCTGCCCCACAACTTTTATTAAATACAGTTTAAATACTCGCTACATTATATTTTCCAGTGACGGGAGGATACAATCGCTGTTTTTAAGTCAACTCACTCTACAAAGATAAACGTACAGAAGCACAGAAGCGAATACTTGCAACTTCCATTTCTCTCTCTCTCTCTCTCTCTCTCACTGTTTTATTTTTTGCCTCGGATGTCGACTCTACTGGTGTACGATCGCCAAACACTGCTGGATTTGCGATTTTCTGCTGGAAAAAATATAGTAAAATTGGATGATGGTGGACGTGAAACTTTGCCCCCCCCCCCCTCCTGGCGAGACTCCCGGCTCACCTTTGGTGTGTCCCGACTCCACCTTCTCGAAGTAAGCGCCGAAAAAAGGGCACCCGCCGCCGGGGAAAACGCAGCTGGTGAGGTGGAAGGCCCATCTTGCATGTTGTTCTACACCTTTTTGGACTGAGTTTGGAGTCGTGCCTAGCCTCATTATACCTCGACGCTCGCTGGACCATGTCGCCAGCCCGGAAGAGGTGTTCCAGCCCGTGGCCCCTGCTTTCCTCGTCTCCGCTGGCGCGGAGTGAATCACAGCATCCTGCGCTCTCTGTGTCGGTTTCACGAACATCCAGTGCCGCGGATCCGCCGGTTCCTCCCAGGTTTGGGCTGGTAAATGCTAGATCTTTAGCAAATAAGACTTTTGTATTAAAGGATTTTTTTTCAAGTCCCGAGGATTGGATTTCCTCTGTGTAACTGAGACATGGCTGAGCGATGGTGAGTCTAGCGCTTTCACTGAATTTGTACACCAAGATTGCCGCTACTTTAACTCCCCGCGAACATCTGGCCGAGGAGGAGGAATAGCGACTGTATATAAGAGTCATTATAAATGTAAACAGATTTTGTTGTCATCCGCTTTCAGCAGCTTTGAACTGAGTTTATTTGAGATGGGTCGCCCCCACACAGTGCTGTTTGCTGTGGTCTATTGGCCCCCCAAGTACAATAAGGACTTTTTAAATTATTTTTCAGATTTCCTGGCTGAAATCATGCCTAAATATGATCGTGTTTTTATTATTGGGGATTTTAATGTTCATGTGTGTTGTCCTGATAAGCCAATGGCAAAGGGGTTTTTAAACCTCATTGATTCTTTTAATCTTGTGCAATCTGTGTCTGGACCCACACAATAACATGGACACACACTTGATCTTGTTTTATCATATGGTTTGCCTGTTCTTAATCTAGAGATATGTGACGCAGTGTTTTCTGACCATATGCCTGTATTATTTGAGACTGCTCTTGCCTGTCATACAGTTAAACCTCGCGCTGCTGCACGGCGCTATTGCATGATTAACCCTTCCACTGCTGTTCAGTTCTCGGTTGCGTTCAGTCAGAACTCCATCACTCCAGAGTCTGTATTGCATACAGATGAGCTTTGCTCATGGTTTCACTCCACCTGCCAAACAGTTTTAGACACTGTGGCTCCATTTAAATCCAGGCAGCCTAAAACTAAATCTGAGCCCTGGTTAAATGACATGACTCATGCTGCCAGACGTGAGTGCCGTAGAGCTGAGCGAAAGTGGAAGAAGGACAAACTGCAGGTGTCTCTTCAAATGTTAAGGGATTACTGGCGTCATTACCAGGAAATTGTGAAAGATGCCAAAAGAAAACATTTCTCAGATATTATTCTGGCAAATTGTGGTGTTTTTTTTAACACCATTGACTCACTATTAAATGCCCCGCAGAATGCTTGTATGGAAGCATCCCCTGTTATATGTGAAAAGTTCCTTTGCTTTTTTATTGATAAGGTCACTTCTATTAGGTCTCAAATTGTACCTTCAGCTTCAGACCCTTCAATCTCTGTCCCCTGCTCGGCTGTCTTTGATCATTTTGAGCCGGTGACTTTTTCCTCTTTAGAGGAGGTTGTTGGTCATTTGAAGTAGAGGTCTTCACAGTGCACCCGAGTCCCGTCGACCCCGGACCCGACCCGGGACCCGTACGGGTTCGGGTCTATATTTTAAATCATCAGCCGGGTCCGGGTCGGGTCCGAATCTATTACCTCGGGTCACGGGTCTGTTTAACATTGTGTGTAATACCCGTGCGATCGCCGATCGGAGTCATCGGACTCGAAGAACACCCGGCCGTGATCAAAGACTGCTTGTGTTTTTTGTAACTTGCAACTTGTAAAATTAGGAAAAGAAAAGAGTGAGCCAAAAAAAGTGATCTCTCTCTCTCTCTCTCTCGCTCGCAGACTCAAGAGTTAATACAAGTGCACACACGGTAATGCTTGCAGACTTGACACACTCATGTTTAATATACTTCAAATCAGCAACACAATCTGAGGTGAACTGTCACATGAATGTTTTCTATTACGCTCAAATTGCGTTAAGGCATTTTAAGTTGATAAAGCTAACACGCATGTGCAGTCATGTTTCTATGGCAAGCAGTGAGGGACACTTCGACCGCCAAACCGCGTTTTACATTTTCTCCCATTTTTATAATATTATAAATGAACCGTTTAATCTTAAAGTTTTAGTGGTTCAGATTCAGACTCGATGCAGAGCAGAGAGCACAGACAGAGATCAGATGATAGTAAATAAATAATGTCAGCGGCCATGGCATTGCACGAGCAATCGTTATTATAGTTCAAAAGGCAAACAGTCTAAGTTATTATGCGAATTAACTCGAGTCAGAATGTACATGTGCACAGTAGCATTTGTCATCCGTCACCGTGACATCAAGTGGACTTCTGAAGCTGAAATAATGAGTGGATTCAGCTTGGACTTGGAATAACGAGAGGAACAACATGAATAACTTTCTTGACGGAGGATTGTAATGCATCACAGGCAGTCAGGTACAAGGAAGAGAGACCACAGCTCTTTAAATTAGGTAAGACAAAAAGCTGTATTCTTCGCAACAGGTTTATTTACTTGTAATAACAATTTAAGGTGGAATATGTCAACGTCGGGTACAGTCGGGTCTGTGTCTTTCCGGCGGGTTCGGGTCCAGATTTCAAGTAATATATGGGTCCGGGTCGGGTCCGGGTAGGCATTTCTCGGATCTACACGTGTCCGGGTCCAGCTTTTGAAATAATAGACGGGTCCGGGTCGGTTCGGTATAGTACATTACGGGTCTCTGTTGGGTTCGGGCAAGAATTTTTGGACCCGTGAAGACCTCTAATTTGAAGCCCTCGGGTTCTCCAAATGATGCTGTCCCCCCTCGACTATTTAAGGAGGTTTTCCCCACTGTAGGACCATCTGTTGTAGCAGTTATAAATAGTAGTCTGACCTCGGGTGTGGTCCCTGAAATTTTAAAACATGCTGTAGTTCAACCTCTGATAAAAAAAAACCTGCTCTAGATCCGTCAGTTCCTGCTAATTTCAGGCCTATTTCCAAATTGCCTTTCCTTTCAAAAATCTTGGAGAAGACTGTGTACAGTTAACTATTGGCCTTTTTGGAAGCACATAATATTCTAGAGGTTTTCCAGTCCGGTTTTAAGACCTTGCACAGCACCGAAACTGCTCTTTTAAGAGTTTTAAATGATATCTTTTAAGCTACTGACTCAGGTGATTGTGTTATCCTTGTGCTTTTAGATCTAACTGCTGCATTTGACACAGTGGATCATGAAATATTGATTTCACGTTTAAGGCAGTGGGTGGGCATCAGTGGCATAGCACTGGAGTGGTTTAGGTCATACATAGCAGCTTAGGTGACTCTGTATCCTCTTCTAGTCCTCTCTTGTGTGGGGTCCCACAGGGCTCAGTCCTCGGCCCTCTACTTTTCTCTCTGTATTTGCTTACACTTGGTTCCATACTTAGAAAGTATGGCATTTCATTCCACTGTTATGCAGATGACAGTCAGATTTATGTACATCTTAAAAAGAAAAATTATAACTCTGTTGGACAACTACTCAATTGTCTCGACGACATAAAGGCCTGGATGGCTCTGAACTTTTTAAATTTTAATGATAAAAAACAGAAGTGATGGTTTTCGGAGGCACCACTGGGACCCCGCCTGTAGATCTGGGCTCCTTAGTACCCTATATTAAACCTATTGTCACAAACCTAGGAGTTAAAGTGGACCCTGAGCTTAAATTTGACAGTCAGATCAAAGCTGTTGTCAAATCAAGCTTCTTTCATTTAAGGCAGCTGGCCAAAATAAAGCCAATTCTGTCAAGACAACATTTTGAAACTGTAATCCACGCCTTTGTAACTACACGGCTGGACTACTGTAATTCACTATATGTGGGGGTTAGTGGGTCCTCCATCACCCGTCTCCAGATGATACAAAATGCAGCAGCACGTCTTTTAACGGGCACACGTAAACATGAGCACATTTCCCCTATTTTAGCTTCATTACACTGGCTGCCTATTCAATTTAGGATCCATTTTAAAATTCTGTTATTTGCTTTTAAATCACTAAATGGTCTTGCTCCGCCATACCTCTCTGAGCTTCTACACTCTTATAAACCTGTCCGCTCTCTCAGATCAGATGATCAGCTGCTCCTGACTGTGCCTAAAACTAAGCGTAAGCTCAGAGGGGACCGTGCCTTTGCTGTGTCTGCCCCTAAACTATGGAATGATCTGCCTTTGCATGTTAAGCAGGCCTCTTCTTTATCTGTTTTTAAAACCCTTCTTAAAACCCATCTTTTCTCTTTGGCTTTTGACACCTAGTAAAGCCTGGTTCACACGGGACGATTTTAAAATTGTCGGCAGATTTTCCAAACCTGAGAGACCCCACACACGGCGATAAAAAATCACGGGTCTAACAGTTTTGGTCGCTCCGTGTGTGGTGTGCAGCCACACGGCAATATCAACACATCACACACGAACCGATTTGACTCCCGAGCATTCCCAGGTCAGACGGGAAATCTCGCAAAATCCCTCGAGATCAAACGTGACTTTAGAGTAAACAATCATGGCGGACAAAGAGGATGCAGTGGCCATAGTTTGTGCTTTGTTTTTAACGGGGAAAAAAAACATAAGAAAAATAAGAAAAGGCGATGGTCAAAGAGGTGGAGACGACGCGAGCATGGACTATACTTGCTATATCATGATATGGAGATAAGTTGTTGTTTTATCTCATAGAAATGTTGTTACGTACTACACAGATTAATAACCGTTGAAATAAACGTTCATATATTAGTTTCCATGTACTCTGGTGGACTGCAGTTGTGGATGTAGTTATGCCCATCGACTTTATTTGTATTTGTTATATTATATACGCCGGCTGTTTTGATTTTGTTTCCCGGTACTATCACTGCCTCGTCACCTCGCTTTCTGATTGGCTACACGCCACAGTCCACAGGCTGCGTGATTGTTTGTCCTCGGGGGACACCACACACGAGAAGAAATCGGGCAAAATAAATCCAACATGTTGGATATCCCCGATTTGAGATCGGAGTGGTCCCGACATTCTTCCGAGCAGAGGAGATTAGTCTTAACACACCACACACGGCAGGAATATTTGATCAGATTATTTTACGATAATCGGAGCATCCTAAGATTGTCGGAAGGGCTGAATCGGGGCTAAAATCGGCCCAATTATCCTGCCGTGTGAACCAGCCTTAAGATGTCGACTTTATTTACTTGATTCAATTTGTTACTTTGAATGCTTTTATTCTGTGGTTATAAATGATACATATGTTTATTTTATCTATTTTATTTTTATTTATTTTTTTATTTATTTTTCTGTACAGCACTTTGGTCAACTGTGGTTGTTGTAAAGTGCTTAACAAATAAAGTTGGTATGGTATGGTATGGTACCCGTGTCGTCAGTGCGCAGGAGACATGCCCACCTAAACTATTTCAATATATTGCTTATACTGCCTGAAAAAACCATAAACATTGCAGATAACAAATGAAGGAAAAATTAATTTGCATACACATATCTTAAAAAACAAATGCTGTATGACTGATATGCTTCAAATCGGGTGATTTTAGGTCAGTGTTTTGGCTGTCAGTCAAGGATGCTCTCTGCCGGTAGGGAATAGTAAGATGGCAGCTCGAACACTTCCTGTGGCTTCACTTAATAGTACAATAGACCGCCCATCTTTTTTTAATACAATGTTTACACAACTGAACAATATTTGAAGGCAATGTGCTAATGTTAACATATTTACTTATAATTATTAAAACCATTATAATAATTTTGCTATGGTACCGAAAGATAACTGTGGGATTGTGCTGGTATTGGTAACGAATGCTGAAATGTAGGTACTGTGTCAACACCATAGACTGAACACATAATACACATGCATATGATGCCACCACAAATTAGTTTTTCGTAGTTTACACAGAAATGATAATGGTATCGTTTTAAAAAACGTACCCTTTGAAACTAATTTTCAAAAGTTTTCAGGCTCCCAAAATGCTGTTGCTCTGAACTTGCTTGGAACTAATAATTTTGAAGTCATTGGCAAATTACTCTAATATTAAATATATTCTGAGGAAATTACAATGTTTTAACCTGTTGTAGGGGATTCCAACACAATATTAGAAAACTTTAAAATAACATATGACCTGCTCTTTAAAAATCATCAATTGGAAAATCAATTGGACTAGTTCAAAGCTATCACCTTACATAGCTTGATTCACAATGATAAGCTTTCTATAAAGTTTTCAAATTTGAGAGGTATGAGTAGGTTTTCGCGGTAAAATAAGTTATCCCGGCTAGTAGCCTATGCTATATCGCATAGAAGGATGCTGCACTAAATACATGCAGTCTGATGCTATTAACGTCAACAATTTGAAAAAGTATAACAACAATTATAATTGGCTTGGTTTGATGTGGTATGAGCTACACAATCTTTAGATTTAAACACCATTGATAGCACAATTTATTGTAATGCTTTTTTCTTTAGTTGATCAGAACAAAAGTGGCAATTGTTACTTACTTGTTTTGATGACATTCTCCAGTGAAAACTCTTATTTGAGTCATACTTTCAAGATATATAATCTGTGAATACAAAGTGCAGTATATCCACATCCATTGCAGTGACTGACATTAGATTGATCTACTCAGGGAGCCGTGCCTGTGCAAAACCCACGCAAGGAAAATAATTCCGCAAATAGGTTTTCAACCACAAGTGAGGCATGTTGAGAACACACATTTTCAGTCTGATTGACCTGACTATAGCAAATAGTCGTGGGAAGTAAAACTCAAACTTTGGCAGCTTGCCTATAGGGGAGCCCTCATGTCTCTGGCAACATTTAGTGACTTTGAGGAGGAGGAGGCGTAGGATGGCGGGATTTATTCTCGGCTCACTTCAGAAGAAATGATATCTCCATGCGACTCTCAATTTCCACTGTTTTATGATAGAGAGCGGTGTAGGCAGTGGTCAGATTGGGGGTTTGGGTTTGTGGTGGGCTGTCCAATTGTTAACTTGACACAATTACAAAATTTGTCTAAAAAGGTTTTTGTTTAATGAAAAATTTGCCTTATTAAACAAACTATTATTTGTATGCCTTTTCCCCCTTCTGGGACCTGAAATGGAGGAATTTGGTCAATACTGATAATTAAACAATATTTTGCTGAATATGCTGGAACCTTAAAACAATAAAACCGCCTGTAGGTGGCAACAAATCATTGTTTTAAAGTGGTAATAAGATGCTGCTAAAAAGAACATTACTTGTGTTTTCAGTGTAATGAAATAATTTTGAGGTTTAAGGCATTTTTCACATACTATACATTATTATTGTTTCTCCTCTATGCCCCGCCTTCTGAAAAGCATTGATTTTTACAAGGCTCATCGGTCTGAAAAGTGAGGTGTACTGTGATTGGACAGCTATCCAGTATGTTGTGATTGGCCGAATACCTTAAAGGGGGGGGGGGGGGGGTGAAATGCTCATTTTCACTCAATATCCTGTTAATCTTGAGTACCTATAGAGTAGTACTGCATCCTTCATAACTCCAAAAAGTCTTTAGTTTTATTATATTCATAAGAGAAAGATAGTCTGTACCGATTTTTCCCGGAAAAACACGACCGGCTGGAGGCGTGACGTGTGGGCGGAGCTAAAGAATCACGAGCGCCAGTAGGCTTTTTCGTTGAGAGCGTTTGGAAGCTGAGACACCGTGAGGACAAAACCAACCAAAACAAACCATGGCTAACAGTCAGATTCAGCGTATATTTATGATCCAGAATCAGATCCAGAGGCTGAAATTTAACAAGAGCAGCATCAGCAACAATGTCTCTATGTGGTATGTACTGAAACTGTATATATTTGCTTAGCGGTTTTGGAAAATGACTAAGTTCCACTTTGTCGTCTTTTTTTTTTTTTTTAAGCTGTACATGTGGAAAGTGCAGTTTGATGACAACATCGCATGTTGTTTACTTGATGTGCTTACACGCCGATAGCTAAGTTAATAACACAGAGATATTTGAAGCAGTTTTACTCACCGCCTGCGTTTCCAACACACGATCGTGACCCTTTTTCGTTGGGACTGGATTATCCTTAAGAAATAAACGATGTGCAAATCCGGCGTCAAACTGGACCTTGTTTGTAAAACAAGCATCTTCGAAATGCAGGGAACAAACGCAAACACTTGCACAACTCCGTTGATGCTCTGTAAAAATAAACTCCATCCACTGGTCCCTTAATGCTGTTTCTCTTTTGGTAATCTGTGCAGGGTTGTCTTGTCCTGGCAACCAAAAACACACTCCTTTTTTTTCGCGACGCTCTCGCTCTGATCAGTGAAGTCTGTTGTGCTCTCAGTGCTCTGCTATACGGGAGCGCGCGCTCTTCCGGGAGAAGTGCCCTCAGGACCCATATAAGGAAATTCCGCTCCATCTAACGTCACACAGAGCCATACTCAAAAAAAACTTTCCAAAACTTGTGACAAACCGGAAGGAGTATTTTTGGAACAGAAATACTCCTTCAAACGTACAACTTAATTTTTGAAACTTTGTCCATGTTTAGCATGGGAATCCAACTCTTTAACAGTGTAAAAAACTCAGTATTCATGAAATAGCATTTCACCCCCCCCCCTTTAAGTGTGTGACAAAAATGTTACCCCTCTTAACATATTGTGATGCCCTGTCCAGCCGGAGCAATGAGACATAAACATAGAACCTATTATAAACGTGATATAAACATGATTTCTAGTCATGTCATCTTTTGGAAGGCCAAACAAAAGTAGTTTCACTTTCTCAATGAAACACTGCAGCCTTGAGTGAGCGGAGGCCTAGAGTTAGCCATGGATTAGAGTTTAGAGATTAGAGCTATGAAACATGTTAACTGTTTCTGATGTAGAAAAGCTAGTTCATGCATTCATGACCTCAAGACTGGACAAATGTAACGCACTTCTAGGTGGTTGTCCTGCATCTTCAATAAACAAGCTACAGGTAGTCCAAAATGCAGAGTCCTTACCAGGTCAAGAAAATATGATCATATTACCCCAATTTTACAGTCTCTGCACTGGCTACCTATTAATTTCCATATCAGTTACAAATTATCATTACTTACCTATAAGGCCCTTAATGGTTTAGCTCCTGCGTACATAACTAGCCTTATACCATGTTACAATCCAACACGCTCCCTAAGGTCACAAAACGCTGGACTTTTGGTATTTCCTAGTATAGCAAAGTCCACTAAAGGAGGTAGAGCTTTCTCACATTTGGCTCCCAAACTCTGGAATAGGCTTCAGACACACACTCTCTGTTTAAATCTAGATTAAAAACGCATGTCTTTCGCCAAGCATTCAAATAATGCATCTCTTAAATTCTGATTGCAGTTGCATCTGATGAAATGCACATTCTTTTTCTTTAGCTTGGGTTAAACTAATTAATTTTACCTTGTTGGAACAGCACCTATGCTAATGAAGTCTCTATTTGTTTCTCTGTTTTGCCACGGGTGACTAGGATATACACAAGCTTCAGTCTGGATCCAGAACACCTGAGAAGAGATGATGCTGTCATGATGATTGCATCTTATAATAATTGCTGTTAATAATGTTCATCGTCTGGCTGACTACGTCTTGTATTAATTTTTCTGAAAAATCCTGTCATATGCACACAAACTGACAGTCACCACTTATAAGGTACTACTAAATATTGTAGAAACATAATTTTCTGTAAAATTGCTTTGTAATGATTTGTATTGTAAAAAGTGTTATACAAATAAACTTGAATTGAATTGAATTAAAGAGTGAGCGGAGGCCGGCTTGTAGAATCCACCGGCACGGCCGGTGGATTCTACAAAGGATTGTCTGTTGGGATTGCGGCAACCACATGTGACGATCCCGGGCTGGACTCGTCGAATATTGGATATCGTCCCATTTGGAAGGCCAAACAAAGTAGTTTCACTTTCACAGTGAAACACACAGCATCTATACGACATTGCGGCGGCGGCAACAAGAATTACTTCAACGAAAATAAAAGGTTCGCTTTCTATCTTTGTGTGAACATTTGGGCGGTGCTACGCAAATCTTCCCACACAGTGATGTAGAGATGTGAGGACATGTTAGAACGAGCCGTTTTAGGGGGAGTGGACGAGTCTTAATTTTTATAAAGAATAACTCTTTGGATTTGAGACTTTAGTCTTTACAACTCTACAGATCTTCTTCATGCACCAAGAGTTTGTATCACTCCAAAGAGAAAGGAAAATTGTTTATTGCATCATATGACCCCTTTACTAAATGATTTATGGAATAATTCAAATCAAATGATTAATTCAAAACAGCTGATTCAATTAGAAACAAACAATGAATGGACCACTGGATGATTTGTTCAAAAACAGATTCGTTCAAGTAATAAAAAACTGCATTGCTCGTCTATACTGTTTTTTAAAAAGCTATGAGTATAGAATTATTAGCATATTTATGTGCTGATATTCAGAAAGGCACACTGCTTGTGCAATGAATATAAAAACATAAAACCTCATATAACCTCATATAACCTGGGTATTTTTTTATTTCACTGCTTGAATTGTAAGGGCATTTTAACCAGTGTGGCCAACTTTTCAGACTACCCTAACAACTTTCTCTTCCAAAAGCACCTTACAACAAATTTATCTCTTTTTTATTTATTTTTTTATTTTATGACTCAAACTATAAAAAGGCACAATTCACCATTTAAATAACACAAAAAGAGAGAACCAAAACTGCCTAACTGTACACATATCACAGAAATTAACTTAGCTGCTATTTGCGATTGTTTAATTAATAATAATAATAATAAAAATATATCTAAAAAAATACTGGTTTGATAAGGGAATTATATTTATTTCTGACTTATTGAATACTAGTGGTGAGATTTATACTTATCAGCAATTTGTTTCTTTCTCAGGGATTGAATCTTCCTGTAGAGATTATAATGTGGTTGTGAAAAGCATTAATATAAGGGTATTACGTGTAATAACTCACATATTAGAAAACTGTCTTACTCGTGATGTCAGCAGTTACCCAAAAGCACTCATAAAATGGAAACAATTTTTCCACTGAGAAAATATGGTCGGCAACTAATAAAATTTACTGCCAAAATAGGCAAAGGAAATACATTTTAAGATACTGCAGAGGTACTATCCTTGTAACACATTTATTAACAAGTTTAGAAAAGATGTCTCACCAAAATGTTCTTTTTGTAATTTAGGAAATGAAAAACTTACATATTTATTTTGTAACTGTAAATATTCAGAAGACTTTTGGAAGCAGGTATCTATGCTGGTTTTTGATATATTTTATAAAATAATCAAACATTTTAAGCCTTTTTTATTGTAATACTGGATCAGATGTAGTTGATAACACTTTGATGGTGATAATTCCATGTACATAAAGAAAAAATTATGTCCATTACTCCTTCCTTTAAGTTTTTCTGTAAAGAATTTAAAATATTTTATGACTGATTGTTTTCAATCACTAGAAGCAAGAACTGTATAAAAACACCTTTGATGAATATTTTTTATATGTATCCCAATTTTTGTCTGACGTTAAGTATCTATGTTTGTATGTTTTAGGAAAAAATGAATACTGTTATTCTTCATTCATAAGACACTTTGTTAGTAGCTTGTACTGGTGATTGTTGATGAGAAAAATATGCAGAAAAATGGAAAAGGTGCTAATAATTTTCCAGGACATTATCCGTTATCCACTGTAATCTGAAAACACAACATACAATGCTTAATTAAAAATGCAGATAAAAAAAAAAAAAACTGTGGAAAAATCAATCCAGGAAATTCCTTAACAAAAAATTAATGTATTTATTAATAGATATTTATATTTTAATATTATTATAACATTTATATTGTTACGAACAAATTTTAACATATAACAAAATTAACATATATAACAATTTTGCGTTATGATTACATAATGACGTCATCACGTAACCCACTAACCCTAACCCTAACCCTAATCACAACAATCATTACAACTTTTTAGCAACAAATCTTCCTTTAGCAACATCCCCTGAAAATCAATGTCAGTGGAATATCTTTAAATTCTAATCAAGGAAAAAATCATACCTTCTGTTGTCTTCTTTTTAAAGAACTTTTAAAGTAGCGCTTGAACCATTTTGCACAAAATTACACTTGCTTCAGCTTGGGGCAGCTTGTAACATTACCAAGCTCTGACTGACCAAACAATGTTATTTAGCTTTTTAATTGGGGGGGGGGGGGGGGGATCTTTTTGTCTTTTTTTTTTCACCAGGGGGATGCCATCCTCCGACTTCCCATGTCAATATGGGTGTAGGGTATAATTTTGTTGAAGTTATAACTTTCTTGATTTCCTAGGAATTCACACAGATAAAAATCAAGATAAAACATTGTTCACAACCACTTTTTTCTTCTGGAATCTTACATATTTATGAGTGACAGGATATTCACTGTAATAGATTGCAGAGTTGGACCAAAGTTTGGCTTTCAGCCTTCCTCCTCTGGTAGATAATGTAAATAATGTCACAAAGTGAGAAGGCATTAGCCGTGTTTCCACTATCTAGCTAAGACCGGGCGTGCTAGTGCGTGCCAGGGCCAGTCGCGTTTCCACTGTCACTTCCGGGGCTTGATCGTGCCTCGCCGGGGCTTCCTCTTGGCCAACTGCCAGGGTTTTTTGGCCCATTTCAGAAAGCACACCAGCATTAAACACTTTTTTTTTTTTAGTCGAGCTCAAAACTCTCTTTCAGTCAGCAGCGAGTGTTTGAAATAACTTATATAGGCTATATTCTTTTATGATAGGCAACGTGAGATAAATTATATATTATCATTCATTCTAAATATGACGGCTACTGTGGCTAATAAACAGAAACAGACTCGACTGAATAAGCAGGCTATTTTCATGAGCATTAAAAATAAATAAATAAAATAGAAATAAGTGTATTTATGTGTGAATAATTTTGAGTCCTGATAAATTAAATCAATATGATCAATGTATCACTTAATCTATAGTTAAAACATCGATCATTTTGAATTTGAATATATAACAAAGCATGCAAACAAACGGCTTTGTGTGCCTTTGAGAAGGTGATTAGCTACACCTTATTGAGTTTAGTCATTTTCATTTTACTAGTTCATTCTTTTCCCAACTCAGTATTTTAAATTGTATTTATTTTCTGAAATGTTGGTGTTATATCTTTTACTTGGATGTAATAACTTGAGTAAATACAGCTGGATAAAACAAAAACTGGGTCTCTTAATTTAGTGCTGTAAAGCAACAAAATGTGATTATTTTAAAAGGGAGGTGACCAAGGGCGGAGTTGTTTCAAGTTCAAGTCTGCTTTGTCAATTTCCACATGTACAGTACACACAGAGAATCGAAATTGCGTTACTCTCAGACCCCGGTGCATACAGATAACATTAAAGCCTAAAAAATAACTAGATCAAATATAAAATGTAGATACTACTATACATTAAGGGAATGATAAAAAAAAGACATATAAAATTAAAAATAAAGTTAAATAAAGCAGCGCAAGGTAAATGACAGATAAAGTGCAAATCAATGAAGTGAACAACAGTGCAGTTAAAACATCGATCATTTTGAATTTGAATATATAACAAAGCATGCAAACAAACGGCTTTGTGTGCCTTTGAGAAGGTGATTAGCTACACCTTATTGAGTTTAGTCATTTTCATTTTACTAGTTCATTCTTTTCCCAACTCAGTATTTTAAATTGTATTTATTTTCTGAAATGTTGGTGTTATATCTTTTACTTGGATGTAATAACTTGAGTAAATACAGCTTGATAAAACAAAAACTGGGTCTCTTAATTTAGTGCTGTAAAGCAACAAAATGTGATTATTTTAAAAGGGAGGTGATCAAGGGCGGAGTTGTTTCAAGTTCAAGTCTGCTTTGTCAATTTCCACATGTACAGTACACACAGAGAATCGAAATTGCGTTACTCTCAGACCCCGGTGCATACAGATAACATTAAAGCCTAAAAAATAACTAGATCAAATATAAAATGTAGATACTACTATACATTAAGGGAATGATATAAAAAAGACATATACAATTAAAAATAAAGTTAAATAAAGCAGCGCAAGGTAAATGACAGATAAAGTGCAAATCAATGAAGTGAACAACAGTGCAGTTAAAAGATTTTTTAGTGCGAAAAAATCACTTAAGAATATCTTCTTAAGTCTGATTAAAGCGACAAGTGACAAAGAGCAGTTATTTAACTGACTGATGAGGTAGTGTGATGACGTCAGTTCCATGCCGAATGAGCGGTGAGTGAGCAGACCAATGCAGCACAAGTGACTAGTGCATGCCATCATATAATTAGTGGGGGGGGGGGGGGGGGGTCATAGTTCAATGGTGCCTGGGGAAGAAGAGGGGAGGGGGGGCAGGTTCGGGAGGGAGTTCAGCTTCCTGACAGCCTGGTGGATGAAGCTGTCCTTCAGTCTGCTGGTCCTGGCCTGGAGACTCCGCAGTCTCCTCCCTGATGGCAGTAGACTGAAGAAGCTGTGTGATGGGTGAGTGGGATCACTTGTGATGCAGAGGGCTTTGCAGGTGAGACGTGTTCCATAAATGTCCTGGAGGGAGGGGAGAAAGACACCAATGATCTTCTCAGCTGCTCTCACTATGCGTTGCAGAGTCTTTCGGTAGGACGTGTTGCAGGCGCCATACCACACAGTGATGCAGCTCGACAGAATGCTCTCGATAGTGCCTCTGTAGAAGGTGTACATGATGGGGGGTGGGGCTCTGGCTCTTCTCAGTTTGCGGAGGAAGTAGAGACGCTGTTGTGATTTCTTGGCCAGTGCTGCAGTGTTTTCAGTCCAGGAGAGGTCCTCTGTGATGTGCACACCCAGGAACTTGGTGCTGCTCACTCTCTCCACAGTCGCACCATTGATGGTCAGAGGAACGTGGTGAGTGTGTGCTCTCCTGAAGTCTACAACAACCTTCGATTGGAACCCAGAAAAACACAGGAGACGAGAGATCCAAATGCGGTGTGGTATTAAATGGGTAATCCAAATCAGAATCCAACAAGCAGGGGTCAAAACAATAAATCCATCCAAACAATAAACAAACAGGGAAGGAACAGGAAACTCGGAAGACGAGGAAACTGGGTGACGGAATGAAAGGACTCCATGAAGACAAACAGACCGGTTAATATAGGCATGGTAATGACTATCAAGTGAAGACACCTGAGTGCAATTAACAGGAGTGCAATTACTGTGATGAAGGGACAAGACTTTGTGGGAATTGTAGTGCCTACGGTGAGGTGCCTATGGGGAAGTTGAGATGACTGGTGGAGACTCAGGGAAACAGAGACTAGACAGCGTGACAGTAGTTTTGGTTTGAACATTTGGTGGGGGTAGAAGTGTGAACTGCTTTAGTAGAGTCCTTGGTCATGCTCACTCATAAGGTTTATCTATTTGCTTGTTTGCATAATTTTTTTTTTTTTTTTTGTGATATTGTTATTTGTGCTATGATCTATACAATGTTGGTAGATAACATCACTGCAATAAAATTACATCATAATTAATAATTATGTACACACACACACACACACACACACACTATATTTTATATTACTTGGGCACTTGTTTTACAAAATGTTCTAATTCCATCATGCCATGGGAAGATAACTTAAATTTATAAATTTCTTATATTTAAATTTGTTTATTTCTTACTCTTTAACTGTTCATTGGGCTCTGAATGACTTAATCTTTGGCATCATTTGGAATATCTGAAGGCCATGTACCATGGTTCTTATCTGTAGCATTCATTATAAATAAATAATTCAGGCAGGTATGCTTGACATAACTCATACCTAAAATAACTTTCCTCATAAGAATGATTTAGAGTCAATAATAGGCTTCGGAATTAACTGTTAGCTGAATGGAACATTAACTGATATGTTCTTGTCAGCAGCTATAATCACTGTGATTTAACCAAATAAACACTGCTTCCAAAGTGTAATCCTTCTTCAAGCAGCCAGCTGACTTAGCCCACAACATGCCACACTTTCATTTCTGCTATTTATAGAAGTCATCATCATCGGCTTTTAGAGAGCTTTCATCTTTTTTTCGCCTTTTCCCTTTTTTTTTTAACCGCACCAGTGGCTCTCTTTTCCTAAAGTGCTTTTCTACAGCTAGCTGTATGTCCCCTGCTGTGTCCTTGAGGAGGTCAAGCACTGCATTGTTCTTGACTCTTTTTCTCACAGGTCAAACAAACTTAAAAATACCTATACTTAGCAAACATTTGAGAACTCTGTATGTGGTTTCATATTAAAGTTAATTTGTGGATGTTTCTATATAGTGGGACAAGGCACAGGGTGGCACTGATTCACTTATGGTGCTTTTCCAGTGAGTGGTATGACTCGACTCAATACAGTACTACACAGTTCAACTCAGCACGTTTTGCAATTCCACTGCAGTATCAAGTATCGCTTTATGTAACCCCTCTCTCCCGGGTCCCCACTGCCACACCTCACACTTGCTCCAAGTGGGCCTTGAACCCGGGTCTCCGGCATGGGAGGTGGATGCACTAAAAAGGAAGCTAACCCACTCGCTGTCCGCCATTACACTTCTGTGGTCTGCAATGTATTGAAAATACTGAAAAACGACAGGAAAGTGCCAGATTGGGTCTGCATTGAGAACGCATCTCCACATAGACAGGTCGTCACAACAGCTTTAGCTCAAATCAGTAACACTCTAACGTTCAGGAGAGAGCAGGAAAAGAAAAAGGATAAATGAAAAACAAAGCCAAAGTAAAACAAGAAGAAAAAGCAGTAACTCCGCACACAAATGTGACAATATTGATTTTATAACAATTTAACAAAAACAAAATTTGTCAATGCATACCTGCATAGATGAACCCTTCACCTCTTTACAGGCCCTTTTTAAATGTATTTTTACAAACACTGGTCAACAATTATTGAAATCGCACTGAATGCATAACAAGAAAATCTAGTGAAATCAAACTATTTTAACCTTGTTAGATTTTGAATGGGAGGGATTACTCACATGTCGTTATTGTTGCGCCGCCTCTAGTGCCACGACTCCTTAAAAAAACGTTTTCATTCCGCATCGCTCCATCAAGCTCTCGCTGGATCCGCTCCCCTGCTGTCAGTGAGAGGAACGTCTGTACTTCCACAAAAGACAACAAAACTTTTTGGTTAATAAAAAAGGAGCACTCGTTCAAAACAGTTTTGCTCGATCCTTTGCTGGTTGTGCTGATTTAAATCTAGTGGCGCGCAAATAAAAACCAAAACATAAAATAATGTCCCAGGCCTTGTCCTCTCTCGTCCTTCACGGTCGTCGCTCCAGTTTTATATCCTTCCATCTCCTACGTGGGACTCGATACGGGCGGTGGGGCGCAGGTGCAGCTCATCTTCAATCACTACACCTGGCCTAACTCCTCGTTCCCACGCCTCTCGGCCCCGCCCCACTCGCCACAAATACATTTACTGAAAAAAAATAAAAAATAAAATTTAAATATATTTACCTGCATGGAATCATAAAGGTGACTGGATTTGAAATCTCTTTTGATTTTTAAACTGGTTTCTTCATAGGTGTCACATTTATGTTCTGTTCATGGAATTTGTTTGTCTTCAATTATCCCATGTGTTCACTTGACTTTATTCTGTCAGCCTTCAATTAGTTCATTTAGTTCACCTGTGTCTAGTTTTTTATCTTAATTTGTATCTGTACTTAAAGGGATAGTTCACCCAAATAGCAAAATTATGTCATTAATAACTTGCCATCATGTTGTTCCAAACCCGTAAGTCCTCTGAACTGGTTCAAAAAGATCCGGTTACATCGAATGATTAATTCGCAAACCGTATATCACAAACTGCTTTGTTTTGAACTCTCTCACAACAGACATGGAAGACAAGACAATGCTGAATAAAGTCGTTGTTTTTGATATTTTTGGACCAAAATGTATTTTCGTTGCTTCAAAATATTTTAATGGACCCTCTGATGTCACATGGACTACTTTGATGATGTTTTTCTTACCTTTCTGGACATGGACAGTAGACCGTTCACACAGCTTCAATGGAGGGACTGAGAGCTCTTGGACTGAATCTAAAATATCTTAAACTGTGTTCCAAAGATAAACAAAAATCTTTGCTATTTGGGTGAACTATCCCTTTAAGTCCCTTCTTGTGCACTCTGCAGTTGTCTAGAATTACAGTAGATTTTTGTTTTATGTTGTTGTGAGTTTGTGTTCCCCTTCCTCTTGGATTACTATTAAATTGATTATTATTGAATCTTCATCTTCGTTGTGCACTCTTTCTACTCTACCCAGCAATAAAAAAAATCTAGATGTGTTTGTATACTCATTTGTATGTCTTTTGTTTTTCATATGGATCCCCCAAAATTCCTCCTCCTCCTGCTGGAGAGCTCGCTCTTGAGGACCACACTAGACTCCAACTGTACCAGCTACCCGGACAATGTGCTCTGTGCATTTTACAATGCGAGTATCAACACCGTGTGCAGAGAGCAGTTGTCTGGAGATGGTTCTTGAGGATATTGTGCAGCTTTCAGGCAGTGGGTGCTGATGAGCAATAACTCTCCTTTCACCATTGGTCTCGCCAGACCCAGAGCCCAGCCAATTGTCATCCCTCTGTGCGCAGCAAGAGCCAAAACCCACCACGACCAACAGGCCATATCAGGAAAGAGTGACAGAGTCACCTCATTTATATTGTGCTTTTAACAATACAGATTGTATATATATATAAAAAAATGCATGTGAAAAACAATTACTTTAAAAAATGAAGTACACTATCATGCTGTGCTAATGGATCCTCTCTGTCTCGGAAATTTCTTTTGATTCTAAAAGTATTGCTTTTCTATTATTTATTTATTATTATTATTATTATTATTTTTTTTTTTTACAAAGATATACTACTGAAACCACTTAAATCAGAATTTTATACTTCATTTAGATATTTTAGACTATTGGACAAACTACCAGGGTTGCAAAACTTTGCCATTGCGTTTCTTTAACATAGCCACAAATATATGAAAATGGGACACCACAACCACTTCAACACAATGTTTTCCCAATATCTGATCTGATGTCCCAATTTGGAACCAAGCTGTTCATTTTCATCTGCTTATTAGAGCCCAACAGATGTGTTTGAAGTCATTTATTACAGAGTCAATACTGCAACGAAGTTTATAATTTAATTGCTGTCACGCCACTAAACCTGTAACAGCACTTTGCATTGGACAGACACAGCAGGGTTCCTGCAAGAAATTATGGTTTCTTTCTCCTGAACTGCCAAGAAATCCAATCAACTGTTATCTCTTTAATGCTGCATATTTAGAGAAAAAAAAGGTGGGGAAAAGTGTCATACGACAGCATGAGTTAAAATGGTTATTTTAAATATATTTCTTTTTTTTTTTTTTGCAATGAAACATTTAACTGTTAACGCGATGTGATGTTCTTTTAAAAAATTGTTGATCACACTGTCAATCATGAATCCAATCCCAAGCCACATTAGCAGCCAATCAAAGATCACTGTTGATTCAAAGCACTCTGGAAGCTGGTTTTGACAGCTGACCACATTAAGATGTATGGTGGAATGTTCCATTAGGGACCTGTCCTACATATAACCCATTCATACATGCCACATTTGTGCTAGATTTGCTTGAAATGTCTTTATTATAAATTAGCGGCAATCTTAGTTAACTAACTTAATTATAAATGCTGTATAATATCAAACATAAAATCTGACGTATAAAACACATTTGTGGTGTTTCATTTTTGAATGCCTGTGTTTTTTGAACAAATGTTTTAAGCAGTATGTGGTTGGTTTTTAAATGCAAAGCTACCTGGGTTCACTTTCATGTGATTCCAAATATGTCTTTGGAAGTTACAATTTATAAAACCAAACAACTTCTGAAAAAACTTAGACTATCCAATGAAAGTCCAAGGGGTAATGCATCACGAGTAACAGTTACGTAATCAGATTACTTTTTTCAAGAAACTTGTAAAGTAACACAATACTTCTTAATTTACAAGAAAATACTTCTGTTTCAATTTTAAGTACTTTGTTTTCCTATTTATTGACTAACAGCTCTACTTTTCCCCATGTTGAGAGAAATCGTGAGTAAGTGCAGAGGCATTGTGTGCACTGTGTTAACATGATGGTACTACTGTTCATGATGGTACTACTGTAGACATGAAGTTACTGTACTAGACTAAATGTGAACAAGCATTTACTCATCTCACTTGCACAAAGGCACATTGCAACGATAGATCACAGGAACGAGAGATCCAAATGCAGTGTGTTTAATGGGGTAATCCAAAATCAAAATCCAAAACAGGCTAGAGGTCAATAATGGGGAAAGCAGTCCAAAAACAAGAAACAAGAAAACACAAGGGAACGCAAGAAAACCGGGTGACGGAAAGCAAGGACTCCCGAAACAGAATGAGACAGGATGGTATATATGGACAGGTGATGACGATGAAAGTGAAGACAGCTGAGTGCAATTAACAGGTGTGCAATTAACCGTGATGAAGGGACAAGGCTTTGTGGGAAATGTAGTGCCTGCAGTGGGGTGCCTATGGGGATGTGAGACCACTTGTGGTCACCCAGGGAAACACAGACCAGACACTGTGACAATACCCCCTCCTCTAAGGAGCAGATAGCAGATGGTCCATCGAACACAAAAACAAACCAAGGAACACAGAGACCAGGAGGGAGGTGGACTGGTGGAGGATAAGGGGGAGGGACGGAGGGATGGAGGGCCAGGTCCATAGCGGGAAACAGAGACAGGAAGTGAAAAAACAAAACAAAAACCACATGGAGACCAGGAGGGAGGTGGACCGGCAGAGGACAAGGGGGAGGGATGGAGGGCCAAGTCCAAAGAGGAAAAATGAGAGAAAAAAAAAACAACAAAACAAAAAGGCCAGGAGGGAACAGAAAGTTCAGGGGCCCAGGGCAGAGCCGACAGGGCAGGAATCCAGAGTGGAGCAGGTGGAACTGGAGATGTGCGGTCGAGAGAGAAGCCCACCAGGGCGGTGCAGAAGACCACCACAGCCGTGCGGTTGAGACAGAAGCCCACCAGGGCAGCGCAGAGGACCACCACAGCCGTGTGGTCGAAAAAGAAGCCCACCAGGGCGGCACCGAAGACCACCGCAGTGGGATCGATGGCACAGGAGAGCAAGTCTGGTTAGGTAAGCCTGAATTAGAGAACATGAACAGGTTAACGGTGGCCTCTGTGGCCCTGAGGAGATGGTAGATGGTCTCCATGGCCATGACAGGGCAGGCGGTGAGTTCCTGGATGGCCATCATGGCCACGACAGGATGAGTCGAGCGCTCAGGAAGTTCGGCTGAGATGTGACGAGGCTCTGGAAGTTCTGCAGAGATGTGTAGAGGCTCTGGTAGTTCAGCAGAGCCGTGGAGAGGCTCTGGTAGTTCAGCAGACAGGTGGAGAAGCTCTGGTAGTTCAGCAGAGATGTGGAGAGGCTCTGGTAGTTCAGCAGAGACGTGTAGAGGCTCTGGTAGTTCAGCAGAGACGTGGAGAGGCTCTGGTAGTTCAGCAGAGACGTGGAGAGGCTCTGGTAGTTCAGCAGAGATGTGGAGAGGCTCTGGTAGTTCAGCAGAGACGTGTAGAGGCTCTGGTAGTTCAGCAGAGATGTGGAGAGCCTCTGGTAGTTCAGCAGAGATGTGGAGAGGCTCTGGTAGTTCAGCAGAGAAATGGAGAGGCTCTGGTAGTTCAGCAGAGACGTGGAGAGCCTCTGGTAGTTCAGCAGAGACGTGGAGAGGCTCTGGTAGTTCAGCAGAGAAATGGAGAGGCTCTGGTAGTTCAGCAGAGAAATGGAGAGGCTCTGGTAGTTCAGCAGAGACATGGAGAGGCTCTGGTAGTTCAGCAGTCAATAATGGGGAAAGCAGTCCAAAAACAAGAAACACAAGAAACAAGAAAACACAAGGGAACTCAAGAAAACCGGGTGACGGCAAACAAGGACTCCCCGAAACAAAATGAGACAGGCTGGTATATATGGACAGGTGTTGACGATGAAAGTGAAGACTGAGCTGAGTGCAATTAACAGGTGTCCAATTAACCATGATGAAGGGACAAGGCTTTGTGGGAAATGTAGTGCCTGCAGTGGGGTGCCTATGGGGAAGTGAGACCACTAGTGGACACCCAGGGAAACACAGACCAGACACTGTGACACACATTCAGTATTCCTCAAAATTAGTACAAAGTGTGAAATGGAATCAGAGGCTAATTCATTTCACTTTCGGTGCTTTTAAATTTGCCAAAAATAGTTTTAAAAACAAACAAGCAAAGCCAGCCCAGATGAGAAAAAGTAATGCAAAAGTAATGCAACATTACTTTCCATAAAAATTTATTATTGCACTTATTTACTTTTCTTAGGGAGTAATGCAATATTGCAATGCATTACTTTAAAAAGTAACTTTCCAGAATGACAAGTCCAGCATGAAACACCTGTCAAGATGTCATGGAATAATAATGAAACTTATGGAAACAGTTAAAGAAACAATACATGAACAAATCTAAAGATCCGAGTCATGTGCTAGTGCATATTATCCATTTAGATAATTGAAAAGGCTATGACTAAGGTACAGTAGATGTCAATACAGTGTTGTTTTGTCTGTAAAGAGGGGTCAGTATATGTTTTATGAGCTGATTGCTGATTAGAATGCAGTGCTGTATTCATGGAGTTCTCTCTGTCTGTCCTACCATCCGTGATGAGATGCACATGTAGGGACTAATGCCTCCATGTTTGTGTCGAGTATCAAGTACTGTATGTTCTTTCTGCCTCTCTGCTTCTCACCTGCCTCTGGATCAACAGCTCCCTGCTTGATCTTGTGCTACTCTAATACTATGGCACACATCCACACACTCGAGGACACACTCCATCCAAACCACCTCTTTCTGCTGCATCAAATCCATTTTCATGATGTTTTAGAATAGTGGCTCTCAACTGGTGGGTTGTGTACCAAAAATGAGTCACAGGTCTATTCTGATTGGATGGTGAACAGCAGGGGAGAAATGAAAAGTGCAATACAAACATGGACAATGTTACATGACATGTCCTCAAAAATCATGAACTAGAGGATGCAATGTAAAGAAGAAAACGATCTAGAATACATTAACTTTGGACTCACTTGAAACAAGGATAAATGTAGTTTATGGTATGTCTGATTATTTTTTAGTGATTTTAAAGAATTTTCTTGAGTGGTATATGACACATAGCACCTCACATATACTGTACAGTTGAGCTTAACACTGTTATTCCACACGAATCACTGCAAAGAACTAACCAAACAATTTCCTGATTTCCTACACATTTGGCAATGCCTGACCATCATATCAAGCCCTGCAGGCAGGATTGTCCTCTACTATCCTAAAGGCGCTTATGTGGAACAAAATACTGTAAATGCAATTCTTCAGTCTCTTTAGGATTTTGTGAATTAATGCCCATTCAATCCATGGGTTGCAGTTTTTTCCTAGTTCCACATTTTTCTGCAAACAACATAAACCCTAGGAATGAATCAGTTAACTAAAATCCATGAACCCCAAGCCAGTTAAAATTATCAACACACTTTTCAGGTTAAACTATTATGCTGTAAATTCCATTTGAATTCTCACACTTCAAGTATTCTAAAGTGCATGGCATGACATTACATGCAACACATAAAAATACACAGAATATTTACCATTTCCAGTCATAATACCAGCTGTTATCACATAGTCTTAATTGGCAATTTATTTCACATAAGACATCATCATTAATACACATCAGTAATGGCCTTACAGACGTTTGTGAAAGGATTCAGTCACTCTGATTCATTGGGGAACAAACTGACAAAAGCAATCTGTTCCCACAGTGTCCTTCAAGGATGTGAAAACAAATGGCATCAACATTTTTCATAAAAGGCGCATCAAAAATTACCTCCCTACTACTTCTGCTGCCTGTTTTGCCTAATTAAGTACTATTTTGTTATTTCTATATGCAATTGTTTTGTTTTCTTATGTCATATGTATAGTTTGGGCTCTAAATTCTGATTGCTTAAGCATTCAATTGAAATAAAAAGGTGCGTTGTTTTAAAGCCTATTCAGTGTCTGTAAATTTGATGGCAAAGAAAACCCTTAAAACCAAACAGAACTAATCTCGGTGTAATTTACAAAAAACTCAAAGACAATTATGCTGATCTACGTAAGCAGATTTCAGTGCAGTGTCTAACATCATTGTGAGATCAGTACTAGAACATTGATGCTAATGCTAGCACCTTTAAGGACATGGAAACAATGAGTTGATTAATTTACTATGTAACTTACTAAAATGCATGTCATACATTAATATTGTACATTAATAGTCCAAAATGTAAGATTATTATTATTATTATTATTATTTTTTTTTCAAGAATATGGACTTTACTTGAGGCATGGAAAGCTGTTGCATATAGACTGACAGGATAGCTTGAAGAAGGTATAATTTAATTTGGGATATAATTTGTTTTTTCAAACCTTTTTGTTATATTTGTTATATAACATTTGTTATAGTTTGTTATATTGCAGACTGCATCTGTGTCTTGTATTTATATATTTGTATTATTTTATTTATTGTATTTTGTTATTATGTAATTTGATTGGAATTTATTGTCTAGCTTATGATCTTGTTGATGATTGGTACATCAGTACAACATGTCTTTTGATTTCTCTAATGCTAAGCCTTGGGGTCTGGCCAATGCACAGCTGTCGAAATAAACTGACACAAACGAAAATATTTCAAAATATTGCATCCACAGAGCTGTCGCTTTAGTATCTTTCTCACGTATCCTAGGTTGAGTGTTCTCTCATAAAGTGTCTGCTGCTCTGTGTAGTGTGACCCGGGGCATGAAATGATTAGATATGAAGTCTAAAATTTCTCTCCTCTCAGACCAGTGTAATACCTATTTGACAAACTCTTCCAGCAGAAATGTTCTTTTAATTTCTCTTTGATGTTTAATTAATCAAAAAGCTTCATCAGCTACTGTAGTTTAGTGCTGCAAAAGAAAACAAGCTATTTTCTATGCTTCTGGAGTATCATACAGTCCATATCGTAATATTGGAATACATAAGTCTGTGCAGAGCTTGCTTGGCAATTTGAGTGAAAATAAATAACACAAAATTGTATGGCTTCTTTTATTGAACAAGCTGTCATACTTATCGGTCGAGGTTAGGCATCTGGTAGGTGCTCACAAGGAATGGTATTTGGAGAAGTTGGATATCCTTATTCCTCCGTTTTCATGGACTTCATTAAGTCGGCGAGTCTCTTAAAAGTCTAGAAGCTTACCAGTTCTTTGTAGCTGGCTGGGTTACAGGTACGCGATGCTACGCTCACAACGGGGGGAGGTAATCATAATGGCATAGGTATAATGTCAATCTAGGGGTTATTTCATTGAAATATTTATTCTTTACTTAAGTAAAGATTTATATAATGTAAGGGAAACAGGTCAATTTAGCTCAAAGGGAATCATTTAAGATTTTAAAGGGAATTTGAACAGAATCACTGTTTCACGGCTGTTCACGGAGACGTGCCTGCGGTTCAGTGAACGAGCCGTTTAACATCAAATCTGCGCTGGATACTAATATCCAAACTAGCACAGTAACAAGATTGGCAGTTTAAGACATTAACTTGTAAGCACAAAACACAAGATACTTCTCTTTTCAATATGAATAAGGCTTTATTAGATAAATCTAAGACATATAAACTAATCTAACACATAAACGCACGCACACACACACATTCACACAAGTTGCAGGGAGGTCGAAAGTTAGGGAAAGATGAGTTTAAGAGAATGGAAATATGGAATCCCAAGTTAACAGCAATACGTTAAATTGCATAGACATGAACAACCATCAATCACGTAATTAACCCTTGCATTGAGTTCCTCAATGTGACTAAAATTATATTAGATAAACCAGCACAACAAATATCTGGGGATACGTTGCCTTAGTTTCCTGTGAAAGGGACTCCCGTTGAAAGGGGTATCCCGGTGTCGCTGATTGGCTGGAAGTTCAGTAGTGAAGTGACGTCTTGGGAAGCCCGTGGTTGTTGGGCGTTGGCTCAAAGTGCAGAGTCGTGTGCGCTGGTCGAAGTTGAACGGGCATCCGAGGTCAGGCGTCGGAGACTCGACGTTACAAAACTTAACTCAGAACACGAAACTCTCAAACGGAAAAGAAAAGAAATAAAGTTTGACGAGACTAGGTTGTGTTCCTTTTCATTGTGGCATAGTAGCAGCAGGCAGGCACGCTGGAACCGCGCTCAAAGAAAAAAAAGATGAATAACCGCATGGCTAGATGCTACAAGCTAAAGCTAGGTAGCAAAGCTACAAGCTAAAAGCTAAGCATGACTGATAGCACGAGCAAGGCTGGAACTAAAAGCAGACTAAAAGCCCGCATGACTGATAGCACAAGCAATGCTAGACTAAAAGCCGACATGGCTAATAGCAGCAGCTAGACTAGAACTAAAAGCAAAAATTTAATCGTATCCAAAGTATTTAAACTTTCCTGTTGGCCACCCCTCAAATGTTGCCTTGACCAATCAGATATGTTCTTGGGGTGGGTCTCATAAATCATTTGTTTATCTTACCAAGCATGTGGTTCTTGCCTCACAGGGTCTAATTTTGGACATGATTCCTATAACATGATTATGATATATTTTACAAATAAATGATTGTCAGGACAATATCAAGCAAGAAAATGCGATTATTTCAATACTAGACATGACTATGTATCCTATAGTTATCAAAAGACATACACAATAAGTGATTATACATGATAGTCAAATGTGTGGGTTACACGTAAATGAATATGGAGTTAAGCAATGGAATGATTCATTCATAAGTCTTTTTTGAGTTCATTCTGGTCCATATATAATGTATAAAAAGGGTTTCTTTGCCATTCTCTGGCAAAGGACTTTTCTGTGAAGACAAAGGTTTAAAGCCCTTCCCCCTTAGGAATTTCAGTCTGGTTTCACTGGCTGGGGGGGGAAGTCAATGCAAGTATTTAACTTGATCTCCTGGGTTTACATGTGATGTCCAGCGTTGCATTCCAATCACGAACAATAAATTTGACAATCTCTTCTTAGAATTAAAATTGTCAATAATTGTTCTATTGGTGTTAATGTTGAAAGCTGTTGTGTGAACAAGTTGGTTGGTTGGTTATCTTGCTTGGTTCCTGTGGCACTAGAACTGATTTATGACTTCCTGAGGAATTCAGCTCATGTTTCAATGCACACAGCTCTGATAGACTCTTTGATTTGTCTGATTTGACTCATTTCTGCTACAATAACATGTAGCCTATGTTTTTAGAGGAAATGGTTATTCGTGGCTACCCACTTAAGGTACCGTTGTTCACTGGGTGTGCCAATGCAACTTTCTAATTCAGTTGATCTATAACTTTTTTATACCAAAGAACCACTTCAGAAAATATTTGGCTGTCCAAGTACCACCACAATGACCAATATTCAGTAGTGTAGTAGGCCTAACTATTCAGCTAACTTTACTGCTCTGCACAGTTGAAAAAAACGACTCTTAGGAACTTTTATATCTAATAAGAATATTTATTGTTGTCAGCCACTTTAACATTGTAAATACACAGTTTGAACATTAACACTGCACTGTGCTTACATACAAGTAAAAAAAAAAAAACATTTTATTACACGAACGAACACGAACTCGTTTGGCTTGCTGTCCGTCCTACAGCATAGCTCTTCTGCCGGTCGTCATGGTGTTCAGAATTTGCGCCAGTAGAGCGTGACGCCAGTTGCAAGGGGTCTATATGGTTTGTCTGAGTTTTAAAATGGCTCCCTCCCTCCCAATCTGACTACAAATACAACTGACATTTTTTTATGTTTTAATGCACAGTGTATTTTTGCTACTAGAGGTCGCTTACTCAAAAAATAGCCTACTGATGCCATGAAGAAGCGTGAAATCATGGGAGCTGTCATCTTTACATCCACAGCCAATGTAAATCAATCTGACAGGACTGAAATTATGTTAATGGATTTGATCATTTATTGAAATTTTATTAATGTTTTGTTTGATCACTTAAATTGACATAATATTATTTATACGGTAGAATACGGTACGTGAGTATGGGGGCTTTGCTAAACTGTCTGCTGTCATTACTGATGGAGTACCAGTAATTCAAGGACAAAATTTTGATTTGCTTGGCTTTTTCAGAAGAGTGGTATAAACTGTTCTGTACTACACTGCATAATACATCAGATTAGTAGAATTATTTTTATTTAATAGTTGTGCTATGTGATCAGTAACAAATATTATTTGCTACAGGAGGCCCTGTGTACAAAGACTCTGGACCTTGGAAATGTCATGAATCTTATTCAAGGTGGAAACAGGGTGCTCAATCACAAAAAAAGTTTACTGCCTTTTTGAATGAAGGTAGTACTGCTTATGGGTAATTACTGATGCATACTGACATCGTATGGATGAACCGTGGAAAGTGTCTGGAAAGATTCTTTACACTGCGCAATGAAATCCTTTTGTTTCTGGAGGACATGTGTGCTTACTGCTGCAGACTACACAATCCAGAATTTCTTTGTGACATGGCCTTCCTCACAGATATGACCATGCATCTAGATAATCTGAATAGTTACAAGGGCGGGACCAAAGTGTCCTCTATGCGCATATGAATCCTTTTTAACAGATTTTCACCTGATGCTGTAAATTTGACATACTTCCCTGCCTGCAAAGAGATGCACAAAGTACAGAAAATAAATGAAAGTCTGCAAGAGCAATTCAAGATTCGCTTACAGGACATTCATAACATGCAGCCTCGTATAGGCCTCTTCACAGACCCTCTGAATGCAGCTGTCAATGAGCAGAGATGCAGCTAGAACTCAGAGAGCTTCAGTCCGAAACCAAGGGATAGCGAGAAGGGACGTGAATTTTGGAATCTAGTGCCTGGGTCCCATTTGTTCCTCCTTGGAAATTTTGCACTATTAATGCTCAGCATGCTTTGAAGCACTTACATCTGTGAAAGATTTATACAATTCACATTGACACATGTTCAAGATGGTGCCCCGGTGGTGGTGTGTTGGCTGCTTATCTTGCTCCGTTTGTTTTAAAAATCAGTTTAGGACACAGGGCTGTATATTGAATGTATCAGAGAAAGCAAAGTGCATGTTTTTTTTTTTCTTGAGGGCACAGGATTTGCGATTGCCATGTCTTTGTGCTGTTTGTCTGGAGGTGTTGCTCTCTGTGCCCAGAACTTCTGTGTCAAGGCCTCATTACATCAAGAAGGGTATAAACCACAATTATCTGTGCTAATTGAGGAAGATAGAAGAGTGAGAGGGTATGTCCGTGCTGACTGGGAACACTTTGGTAAGGATGGCATTAAGCAATGCCAGATCCCTTGCAAACAATTCATACATTTTAAATGACTTTTACATAAAAATGACTTAGACATAATGTTGAAACATGCCTAAATGAATAGCTAAAGCAACTCCGGCTGTTTGTGACCTTTTTAGTTCTTCCAGAAACTGATCGGTGTGGTGGCCTGGCCATTATTTTTAACAAACTACATATTGGTATCTATGAACTATCAGAGATTTAAAGCCCAAGTTATGATTTCGGACTATAAGAAATCTGTGCTTTTTGTCAATGTTTATCATGCACCTAAGGTCACCGTGATTTTGCCAAGTAAGACATATTGCTGGATCAATATCTCTTTTGATGATCCCATATCAACATTAGTGTCCAAAAATATAGACTTAACCCAATCCCTAGTACTTCAACGAGTAGTGGGAGTACAAACCCCATCTTCAAGTCACCCCCTAGCCCACTGATTCCGTTACCCATCATCGAGGTGCCTTTTGATCACACTGGGATGAAACTCGTGTGGCCGTTGCCTGTATGCCCGGGGTCATGAACACATCCTGTTCATTGTCAACTATTCCACCCTGCATCTGGAAGCAGTGCCCCTTGGAAAGGCAACCCGCCAAGTCCATTGCCCACAAGCTCTTCCTGCTCTGTAGCTGTGTCGGCATCCTTGCAGAGATACTCACTGACCAGAGGATCCCCTTCATTTCCTGGCTAATGAGTGACCTTTGCACTCTGCTCAAGGTGAAGCAACTGAGGACCTCTGTATACAATCCCCAAACTGACCAAACCATCAAACAAATTCTGTAACAAGTGGTAGTTGAGGACAAATGAGACTGGGATCTCATGCTCCCATATGTACTATTCAGTATATGGGAGGTACCCCAGGCCTCGGCTTCATCACTTTCGAGCTGAGGGAAATAATTGAAGGGGTCATGTCGTTAGTCTGGGAGCACCTCACCAAGGCTCAGCAGGCACAGCAGCGGCATTACAACTGAGTAACCCAGCCTAGAGATTTCTAGTCAGGAGGCCAAATGACGGTCCTTCTCCCCAGTTCAGCTTTCAAATTCCTGGCCACCTGTCAAGGCCCGTTGTTACGTCCCCAGAGTTCTGGGTTCATTTTATAGTCATTTTGTTCTGGTATTTTGTGGTTTGTGTATTTGTTTTTTTCTGCCAGGTAAGATGGCTTCTGTGATTGTTCCGGCAGCTGATTGGTGGTTCAACGGCTGATTGGGACTTGGAACTCCACCCACTCATCAGCGGCTGCAGCTGGCTGGGCTCTTTAAAAAAGCTCAGTCTTGGATCAGTTTGGTCTCTTTGTTCCTGTTTTTAGTTTGGTTTGTACCCTGTGTGTGTGTGTGTGTGTGTGTGTGTGTGTGTGTGTGTGCGTGCGCGTGCGCGCGCGTGCGTGCGTGCATGTGTGCGCGCGCGCGCGCGCGTGTGCTGGCTTTTTGACTTGATTTTTGATTGGAACATTTAAGAATAGTTTTAAACTATTTCTGTGTTAGTAAACCTAACTTGCATTCCTTTTTTTTTGGAATTTGTAGTAGCAGGCCAGAGCACATGTGTGTTTGGTTTTCTGACAATTTTGATTGAAGTATGAGAATAGTTTTAAACTATTTCTGTGTGTTAGTAAACCTAACTTGTGTTCCTTTTTGGAACTTGTAGAAGCAGGACAGAGCACTTGTGTTTGTGGATTTTAATAATTTGTATTAACTTGTTTTTCGTTTTTCTTTTTATCTTTCTTCTTTTCTTTGTTTATAGGGAGTTGGGGAGTATATTTAGAGCCACCCCGAGGTATACATTTATCACCCGTAGGTATATTTCTATGTCTAGAAACACCAGCTAGACCTGGGAGGACCACCAGCTGTAAGTTTGGTTAGGGAGCCTGGATCGTGTGCCAGATAGGGATTGTATTTAAGTGTGATTTAGTATAGGTTAGGGGTGGGGTCCTTTTTGTTTATTTTTTGCTTTGGTCCGTCCAGTCCTACCCTTTTCCCAGAATATTATTATTTACTATAATTGTTTATTTTACAATATTACTGTGGCTAAATAAAAGCTTTGTTTTTATAATGTATTTAGTGTTTGTGTCCTTTTTCTCATACCGCAACTCCATACCTCCTTTTGTTGGCATCGGTGGGCCCGAGCAGTGGGCTGTCAGGCTCCCCTCCCTTTGGGTGCTAGAACGTAACAATTGGGGGCTCATCCGGGATCTTGGCGCCCCACTGCTTGGATTGCCCTGTGCTCGTTGATTGGGGTGGGGTGTTGGTGTGTGTAATGGAAACAGGTCAATTTAGCTCAAAGGGAATCATTTAAGATTTTTAAAGGGAATTTGAACAATCACTGTTTCATGGCTGATCACTGAGATGCTCTGAGATTCACTGAACGAGCCGTTTAACATCAAATCTTCGCTGGATACTAATATCCAAACTATAGTGAAAACCATATCAATTAGCACAGTAACAAGATCGGCAGTTTAAGACATTAACTTGTAAGCACAAAACACAAGATACTTCTCTTTTCATTATGAATAAGGCTTTATTGGATAAATCTAAGACATATAAACTAATCTAACACATAAATGCATGCACTCACACATTCACACAAGTTGCAGGAACATCAAAGTTAGGGAAAGATGAGTTTAAGAGCATGGAAATATGGAATCCCAAGTTTACAGCAATACATTAAATTGCATAGACATGAACAACCATCAATCATATAATTAGCCCTCGCATTGAGTTCCTCAATGAGGTTACAATTATATTAGATACACCAGCACAAATGTCTGAAGGTACATTACCTGAAGGTGTCCCTTTGTTGTCGCTGATTGTCTGGAAGTTCAGTCACTGAAGTGACGTCTTGGGGAGCCCGTGGTTGGACGTTGGCTGAAGATGGAGTGTTGTGTGTGGTTGGTTGAAGTTGGTTGAACAAACTTAACTCAGAACACGAAACTCTCAAACGGAAAAGAAAAGAAGTTTGACGAGACTAGGTTGTGTTCCTTCTCATCGTGGCTAAGTAGCAGCAGGCTTGCAGGCCAAAGCATGCTGGAACCGCGCTCAAAGAACAGTGATGACTAACAGCATGGCTAAAAGCTAAAGCTAGGTAGCAAAGCTATAAGCTAAAAGCTAAAGCAGACATGACTAATAGCAGAAGCACAGCTAGAGACTAAAAGCAAAATTTTATGGTGTCCTAAGTATTTAAATTGGCCTGTTGGCCACACCTCAAATGTTGTCTTGACCAATCAGATATTGTCTTGGCTCGGGGGTATCATAAATCATATGTTTATCTTACTAAGCATGTGCTCCGAATTTTCCCACTTTTGCAGGGTCTAATATTGGACATGATTCCTATAACCAGGTTATGATATATTTGACAAATAAATGATTATCTGAACTAATTCAAGCAAGCAGATTCGATTATATCAATACTAGACATGACTATGTATCCTATAGTTATCAAAAGACATACACAATAAGTGATTATAACATGATAGTCGAATGTGTGGGTTACACATAAATGAATATGGAGTGAAGCGATGGACTGATTCATTTATAAGTCTTTTTGAGTTCATTCTGGTCCATATGTACAAAAGGCAGTTTCCATGTCATTCTCTGACATAGGGATGTTCTGTAGAGACCAGAGGTTTAAAACCCTTCCCCCTTAGGAATTTCAGTCTTTTCACAAGTCAATGGAACTTGTGCAGTACTCTGATGGGTTTTCATGTGATGTCCAGTGTTGCATTTCAATAACGAACAACAAATTTGACAATCTTTTCTGCGAATTAAAATTGTCAATAATTGTTCTAGTGGTGTTAATGTTGAAAGCTGTTTTGTGAAAAAAGTTGGTTGGTGTTCTTGCTTGGGTCTTGTGGCACTAGAACTGATTTATGACTTCCTGAGGAATTTGGCTCCGTGTTTCAAACACAGCCCTGATAGACTCTTTAATTTGTCTGGTTCGACTCATTTCTGTTACATGTGAGTAAGGTCTAGTAGTACTGACTTGCATAGTACTTGTTGTTCTGTCCTGTAGTTTGTTAGTATTTGTAGTTTGTGGTGTTTGTTGAGTACAGAGTAGTGCAGGATTGTTCTGGATGAGGTGTGAGCATGGCGGCTACTTCAGAAGTTGCCGGCTTTATCGCGGAGCCCTCGGTGGGTTCATTGGTTAACCTGCGTAAGGTTGATTTGTTAGCGCTAGCGGACTACTACAATAATACAATTGATAAGCAGGCTCGTAAAGCAAATTTAATAATGGCGATCAAAAGCCATTTATTGAGTCTGTCAAGGGTAGGAGTTATGGCTGTGGAGGATGTGGACACAGAGGATGAGAAGGAGGATGAGGGTGCCATAGAGAATCCCTCGCCCGCAACATCGAAGGGCGAGGTGGGAGTTGGGTAAGCTCCGGTGCCTCGAACTCTGCCAAAGTATGACCCATTGTCTCCTGTGTCCCCTGAGTCTGTAGAGGTCGCTCGGTTGAAGCTGAAAACAGCCCATCTGGAAACAGACCTAAAAGACCGGGAAGACAGAAGGAGGTATGAGATAAAAATTAAACAAATAGAGGCAGACAAGGAAGCTTGAATTCACATTCAGCGAATGGAGCTTGAGGCTGGGGTGTCTTCTCACCCTCACCATTCCGTGAGTCTGAGGTAGATGCATACTTCTCTGCATTTGAGCGGGAAGCTGCCGCCCCAAAGTGGCCTGGCCTCTACTCCTCCAATGTAAGCTAACTGGAAAGGCCCAGAAGGTTGTGGCCTCTCTCTCTATAGAGGACAGTTTACATTATGATGTGGTTAAAGCTACCGTGCTGCATGCTTATGAGCTGGTGCCAGAGGCTTATAGACAACGATTGAGAAATTATGAGCGGTAGTAGAACATTTGTTGAGTTTGCCAGGGACAAAGAGTCCTTGTTCGACTGCTGTTGTGCAGCCAATAAAACATCTACTTATGAGGCTTTGAGAAATCAGATATTGTTGGAAGATTTTAAAATCAACCTACCTAAAAGAATCCTGATGCAACTTAGTGAAAAGAAGGTAGCAACGATGGGTCAGGCAGCGGTCCTGGCAGATGAATATGTCTTAACACATAAAATGGTGTTTACAGCATCCAGTCAGAGCAGGACATCCGCTTCATCAGTGGTCGGTACATCACGTTCTTTAGACCCTCCTACGGTTCCTAGGAAAGCGGCGAGGGAATGTTTGTATTGCCACTGGAAAGGCCATATAGTCTCAGATATTTCTTACTTAAGAACAAGCTCAAGTCACCTCCACCTGTCCGTAAGAGTGTTGGTTTAACTCAGTCTGTTACTCACAAGGAAACCAGACCTGGTGTATGCTATGTTTGTGTCTGAAGGATGTGTTTCATGCACCGGGAAAGCTGAAGACCAGAGGGCAATTAAAATCTTACGTGACACTGGTGCAGCTCAGTCAGTTATCCTTACAGATGTGTTGCCATGATCCGATCAGACATAATGTGGTTCACACATACTTTTGTGAGGTATTGAAGCTAGCCCAATTTCTGTGCCTTTACACTGGGTTCACTTGTATTCTGATTTGGTTTCAGGTCAGTTCCATGTTGGGGTGGTGTCGACGCTAGCAGTGGAAGGGGTAGTACTATTGCTAGGAAACTACATTGCTGGGGATAAGGTGTCTCCAGTATTAGAAGTAACAGACAAACCACAATCTAATGTCTTTGACATTGCCCTGGTTCAGAAGTACCCTCAAGTGTTCCCTGCATGTGTTTTAACAAGGGCACACGCTCACATGCAGGGGATACAGTAAATTTGTCTAATATGGTTTTTGAACGGGTTGAAACAGATGTAGATTCTAAACCAGAGGTGTTAGCCTCTGTGCAGGCTGAGAAAAGGGGATGCGGGGTCGCTCCCCAGTTAGGTGATGTGTTGTCATCCATCACATCAGAGAGGCTGATTGAGTGGCAAAAAGAGGATGTCAGCCTTAGTAAATGCTTTTAATCTGTGGTCTCTCTTTAAAACGCTAAAGTACAGGAGACTGCTTACCTTGTGGAGGCCGGTGTTCTAATGTGTAAATGGACTGCACATAAAACTGGTGAGGACTGGGATACAGTTTGGCAGGTAGTTGTTCCATCGCCACTACGGCAGCAAGTATTGTCACTGGCTCCTAACCCTGCATGGTCCGGACATTTAGGGGTAACTAAAACATACAACAGAGTTCTCCGACATTTCTTCTGGCCAGGATTAAAATCGGACATTGTGCAATATTTTAAAACCTGTCATGTATGCCAAATTACAGGGAAAGTGAACCAGCCTGTTCCTCGTGTGCCGCTCCACCCGATTCCCTTGATTGGAGAACCGTTTGAGTGGGTGATTATTGAATGGGTGGGTCCATTACCAAACCAGTTTCTGTTTACTATTATGTGCAGCACCACTCTGTACCTGGAGGCTATTCCTCTCCGGACAATTACAGCAAAGACTTTTATTAAGAGTCTGATTAAGTTCTTTTCCACCTTTGGTCTCCCTAGAGTGATCCAGATGGATCAAGGAACTAATTTCATGTCCAAACTGTTTTCTTCTGAATTAAAACATTGTCCATATCACACCAGGTCTCCAGTGCTTACCACCCAGAGAGTCAGGGGGCTCTTGAACGCTGGCACCAGATGCTCAAAACCATGCTGAGGAAGTATTGTATGGAAACAGGTGCTGATTGGGATGAGGGGGTGCCCTTTGTTTTGTTTGCTGTTAGGGAAACAGTGCAGGAATCGTTGGGGTTCAGCCCTGCTGACCTTGTGTTCGGACACACACATAGGGGTCCGTTAAAAGTTTTAAAGGTGCGTGTTTTATCTGAGGTGCCTAGTAGCACCCCTAAGAATGTGTTACACTTTGTAAGTCAGATGCGGGAGAGGCTGCATGCTGCCTGCATGCTAGCATAGGAGTCTTTCTCTTCCTCTCAGTCACTTATGAAAAAACAGTATGATAAACAAGCAAAAGACGGTGTGTTTTTGCCCGGTGATCAAGTACTCCTTGTCGCGTGTTCCTTCCACCCTGCCACAAGTGTTTTCTGGGACCTGTGTGTTTCTGTCCTTTTCTAGGGTAGGTCCGTGGTGAGCACCACCCTCTGCTGAATTCAGAAACTGGGTGCTCAACTTGCAGTGTTTACCTCACTTGTTGTATCCAGCCGGTATGATAACCTTGATTCCGGCTTCATGCTTCCTAGATCATGCGGCGGGGTCACAGACTTCTGCGGGAGTGTCTCGTTTCCTACTCAGGGAGCCATGTTTACATACGTAACCTGAAAAGTTTTTGAATGTATGTATTTATTTATTTATTTTTAAGCATTCATTGCTCTTGAGCTCTATCTGTGTGGAAGTGCTGTTCTACATGCATCACGAGTGAAGGATACAGCACATACTATGTGTAATGTGATCATCCCAGCATGTAGCTTCCAGTTACCTTTGAAGGAAAGCTTGTTGGTATTTTGATCAGCATGCTGAAATCTCCACTTTGACCCTTAACCTAGAAACACAGCAGATCAATAGGCTTCTTGATACTGCTTCTTAAAGAACACTGACACATTTCTCACCCTGTTCATTTTATCTGGAGCCCTGTTACGATACATAAAGGTACCTGAATATGTGTGCTTTTCCAGTAATATCAGCAAAAAAAAAAGAAAAAAAGAAAAAAGAAAAGAAAAAAAAGATGTGCACTTTGAATGCTTCAAACAATCTCGCTCCTTCGACAAGTGACCGCATGATTAAAGGATAAATAATCACCAAATGTAAAAGTTCTCTAGGAATAATGAACTAAATGACTTCTTTCTACAAAATTTGAATGAGAAAACAAGCTGCTGTTAGTTTCTCCCATTGTCTCTATTGTCTAACTTTGACACAACAAATTTCAGATGCAATTTCTTAGCAAAAAACTCACAATAAATCACTCAGGATAGTGGTATATCATAGGCAGAAAATTATCAGATTAAGGTATCTCAGCAGAAAGTATTTGACACGATCATAAGATTAGGACATGTGTTGTTGCCTTAGTGCCTCTGAATGCTGCCATTTTTCAGCTTCTGGACACATGCAATAATTCATATACTACTCGTTATAAATAGGAGTCTGTTTTGAAAGTAGAATTATAGTTAGTTCAAGTTTAAATGAGTATCCCAACATCCTCATGGTCTACTATTTTGGATTTCAAAGGAAAGAACCATACATTTTCTAGAGACTAATATTGCCCACAATCCACTTAGCAATTTGGAGAATTCAGTTCAACTACAAGCAAAATTAATTCAACTCACTCTCACTCTCACTCTCTCTCTCTAACTCTCTCCTTCTCTCTCTCTGTCTCTGATGCACACACACACACACACACACACACACACAAACCACTTTTCCATAGACAATACTGGACAGAACAACAGAAGCAAACTCGGGCAACAAAGGTAACATGAATCTAACACAGGCAAAACAAGGATGTTTAAACTTAAAAGTCCAATAACAGAAACCTGACGTATGTAACCTGATGAAAATAAATTATTTCAACTGCAACAACATGAAACATGAAACTAAGGGGTATCTTCCCAAAGACTGGCCATCGAGAAGGGCATGGTAGGCCGCAATGGCTGCCATGTAAACCTTCGGCGTGGAGTGGGTCAACCCTGCAGAGAGCCTGGCCTGTAGAAACTCCAGAACTGTACCAACTGGGCAGTTTGCTGGGTCTAGCTGGTGGACTCTGCACCACTAGGTGAAGAATTTCCACCTCAGGCCGTAAAGTTTCCTCGTTGAGGGAGCTCTGGATTGGAAGAGGGTCTCAACAACCTCGGTTGAGAGACCAGCTGCTAATAATTTTGCCCTCTCAGGGGCCACACCCACAGCTTCCACAACTCTGGGAGAGGGTGAATTATCATGCCCTGCGCCTGTGCTGTATCTCCCATGAAGAGCCGTCGAGGAGCGAGACCAGGTCTGTGAACCATACTTGGCCCGGCCAGAACGAGGCCACTAATAACAGAAGGACCCTGTCCTGGTGTACTCCCACCAGAACTCCCGGGAGCAGAGCAATAAGGGGAAAGGCTTACAGACGAAGCCTCGGTCAGGTCTGTACCATAGTGTCCAGTCCCAGAGGAGCTGGATTAACTAGAGAGAACCAAAGGGGACATTGTGATGTCTCTTGAGTCGCAAAAAGGTCTACTTGAGCCCTGCCAAATACTCTCCAGATCTGCTTCACCAGCCCGGGCCTCCATTCACTGGGCCTCGGCCCCTGCCTTTACAGTATGTCAGCTCCCACATTTAGTTTCCCAGGAATATATACTGCTCTTAACGAGAGGAGTTTGCTCTGGGACCACACAAGGATCTGGTGTGCCAGCTTGTACAAGGGGCGTGAATGCAGACCTCCTTGGTGGTTTATGTAAGAGACGACTGATGTGTTGTTGGTGCACACCAACACATGGTGACCCCTTAGGTCTGGGAGAAAGTGCTTCAGTGCATGATAAACTGCTAGCATTTCTAGACAATTGATATGCCATGTCAGATGGCGACTGCTCGACACAGACCACTGGCAGGGTGGCCACTCATGACTGCACCCCAGCCAGTGAGGGATGCATCCGTCACTAGTATTACACGGTGACAAGGAGCTCCCAGCACCGGGCCCTGATTCAAGAACTAAGGTTTCCTTCACATGTCTAAGGCACGGAGGCAGCACCGCGTGACCTTGATAGTTCGAAGTGGATTGCCCCTCGGGGAAAATCCCTTGGTCTTGAGCCACCACTGTAGGGGTCTCATGTACAGCAGGCCAAGAGATATCACATTGGACGCAGCTGCCATCAGACCCAACAATCTTTGAAATTGTTTGACAGTGAGTGACTGGCCTTCTTTGACTCTCTCGACTGAGATGATGATCGACTCGATATGAGCAGGGGACAATCGTGCCTGCATCGCGGTCAAATCACATACTATGCCTAGATTGGTGGTTCTCTGAACCGGAGAAAGTACACTCTTCTTGGCATTCAGTCTCAAACCCAGCTCCCCCATATGTGCGAGAACGACATCTCGATGCCGAGTTGCAACCTGCTCTGACTGAGCTAAAATCAGCCAATAGTTGAGAATGTGGATGCCCTGCATGCGCAGGGGAACCAGAGCCACGTCTACACATTTTGTGAATGTGCGGGGTGAGAGTGCAAGGCCGAAGGGAAGTACTCGATATTGGTAGGCTTCGCCCCCGAAAGCAAACCTCAGAAACTTCCTGTGTTGTGGAAGGATGGATATGTGGAAGTATGCATCTTTGAGATATATTGTGACAGACCAGTTCTCGGACCTGATCTGACCTACAACATGCTTGATCGTGAGCATTTTGAACTTCAATCTCATAACTGAATGATTTAAGACCCTCAAGTCTATAATCGGACGCAACCCCCCATCCTTCTTTGGAACTGTGAAATACCGACTGTAGAACCCGGACTCCCTATCTTGAGGAGGGACCACCTCGATGGCCTCCTTCTCTAATAGGGTTTTCACTTCCTTTTCCATAACCAGACCCTGCCTGAGGCCGACTATCGTCGGAATGACCCAGTTGAATATCGGCGGTGCAGAGCCGAACTGAATACGGTAGCCTTTTCTACTGTGTGCAGGACCCATTGAGATACATTTGGCAGTAGTTTCCACGCTTAGGCGGAAAATACTGAGAACGATGCTCGCTGGGGATCGCTGCGCCCTGGAACACTGGCAGGGTTGGCAGACCGGCCCCCAGAGGGCGCTGAGGCGAGAAAGGCACTGTGTAATGCGGTGCAAGCCACTCTACCCCAGTAGGGGCCCCCTCTGCAGTCGTGACCGAAACGTGTCAGGACTTCTTAACCGAGGGCCTCAGCGCGGGTGGCAACGCTCTGACTATAGACTGAGAGGGCTGCTCCCGCCCAGCAGCCCCTCCAGTATATATAATTTCTCAGAGTGAGATAAATGTCATTATATTCCTCAGAATTTAATGCAAACAAACAATCAGATGAGTAAACACGGTCTGCCTTGTTGGTATAATCCATATCTAACTTCTCATAGTCAGATAGATACTGAATTTAATTCCTCAGAATTAATGCAATTAACCAATCAGACGAGTAAAGATGGTCTGGTTTTGGTAAGATTTACATCAAAACTGAAAATTATGTAATACACGCGAGCCGCTTAGTCACACAAACAATATTAATCTCTTTGTAGATAAGTAGCTGAAACTTCGAGTTCACAGAGGGGAAAGGAACCGATGCGCGTGCTTCCGAACCTTGAGAATGAAATCCAAATCTAGTGAATATGGGTGGAGATAGGCAGAGCTGTCTTCGCCCCGTCCTTAGACATGAGAGAAGCACAGTCAGCCCCCTTATTTTTTCCCGAGAGCTGACTGTGTGAGCTGCGCTCCTCATTAATGCTGCTCTTTATACAGGTGAAACTGATGCTTGTGTAGCTGTTTGTCTGTGCAACTAGTGTTTATATAGCTTATGTTTGTGCAACTGCGAGCTCATCGACACCCTCCGTTTCAATCTCCTCAGAGAAAAAAAGGCAGTACGTCACGGCTGTCACTCGGGGGGAAGGAACGCAGCACTCAGGCTTCCGCATCCGGAGATCGGGCAGATCTGGCGGTTGAGGTAGGGACAGGGATGCGCCTATCTCCATACCCTCCAGCAGATCTTCCCCCTCGAGAGAGTACTCCGGGATCGAAGCGTCCACACTGGCTTGTACCAGTGCAGGCAGTCGGCTCCCTCAAGAGCCGAAACAGCATGCCTCGATCCCAGGCAGAGCGCGCACAGACCGTGTATTCCCACTAATGATGAACACACAATGTGAAACACGATCTGGATTTGCCTTTCAGATGTATCGTCTTAGCTTGCTCTTTGATTATTGCTTATTCTTTGAGGAGCTAATAGTGACAAACAACAATAAATAAGACTGACAAGACACCCCTGCCGGTGCTTGCTGGTACTCAAAGCTGAAGCCAGCTGCGCAGCTTATGCCTTTATAGCTTCCTGGTCACTTACGTCACCCTGTCTGTGACGTTACGCTCTTCTATAAGACAGATTAGATATGATATTCAGAGTCGCTCATGCTAAACGCGTTCCCCAAAGCGTTTCGACACAGCTCGAGTTCCTGAAGAGGAACATAATGCAGTCCAGTATTTGTAGGCAAACTGAAGAGGATCCAGCAAGGGTCCAGTGATATCCTTCAGGTGGGCCAGCACCAGTTTTTCAAATGATTTCATGTTGAAGATCTGTGTGAAGATGGGGGCCAGCTGGTCAGCACAGGATTTCAGACAGGCTGGTGTAACACAGTCTGGGCCTGGTGATTTTTCCTTTTCTGCTTCCGGAAGACCTGGCGCACCGCATCCTCACTTATCTCTATTGAAGGTGTTGGGGGAAAGGGAGATGCAGGATGTGTGAATGGTGAGAGCGGTTGTTTGGAGGGGTGTTCAGGATTGGTTGCAAGAGTTGTGAATGGTGTGAATGGTTGTGTGGAGAGGGATTCAGGGCGGGTTGCGGGTTCTTCTTTCAAACCTGCAATAAAACTCGTTCAGATCAGATTCAGAACACTCCAATCAGTGAGGTCAAAACAAGATTGTAAATCCTGCTCTGCTTCATTAGTCCATCTTTTTACAGTCCTTAATACAGGTTTAGCTGATTTTAGTTTCTGCCTATAGGTCAGTGTAAGAAGAACCAAACAGTGATCAGAACGTCCTAAAGCTGCTAGTGGAACAGAGTGATATGCATCCTTTATTGTGATGTAACAGTGATCCTATATAGTACTGTCTCTGGTGGGTTCACAGGAGAGATTTGCTTTATTAAAGTTCCCTAGAATGATTAAAACTGAGTCTGGGTGTTGTTGTTCTGTCTCTGTGATCTGATCAGTGAGTTTCTGTAAAGCCAGGCTCATTTGCGCTTGCAGAGGAATGTAAACACTGCTTTCACTGTTATGCTGATGATACTCAGCTCTATATTTCTTCGCGGCCCGGTGAAACACACCAATTTGAAAAACTAATGGAATGCATAGTCGATATAAAAAATTGGATGACGAGTAATTTCTTACTGCTAAATTCAGTAAAAACAGAGGTGTTAATTATAGGACCTAAAAACTCTGCTTGTAATAACCTAGAACACTGTCTAAGACTTGATGGTTGCTCTGTCAATTCTTCGTCATCAGTTAGGAACCTAGGTGTGCTATTTGATCGCAATCTTTCCTTAGAAAGCCATGTTTCTAGCATTTGTAAAACTGCATTTTTCCATCTCAAAAATATATCTAAATTGCGGCCTATGCTCTCAATGTCAAATGCAGAAATGTTAATCCATGCATTTATGACTTCAAGGTTAGATTATTGTAATGCTTTATTGGGTGGTTGTTCTACACCACTACAGCTAGTCCAAAATGCAGAAGCAAGAGTTCTTACTAGAACCAGGAAGTATGACCATATTAGCACGGTCCTGTCATCGCTGCACTGGCTCCCTATCAAACATCGTATAGATTTTAAAATATTGCTTATTACTTATAAAGCCCTGAATGGTTTAGCACCTCAGTATTTGAATGAGCTCCTTTTACATTATACTCCTCTACGTCCGCTACGTTCTCAAAACTCAGGCAATTTGATAATACCTAGAATATCAAAATCAACTGTGGGCGGCAGATCGTTTTCCAATTTGGCGCCTAAACTCTGGAATGACCTACCTAACATTGTTTGGGAGGCAGACACACTCTTGCAGTTTAAATCTAGATTAAAGACCCATCTCTTTAATCTGGTTTACACATAACATACTAATATGCTTTTAATATTCCAAATCCGTTAAAGGATTTTTAGGCTGCATTAATTAGGTAAACCAGAACCGGAAACACTTCACTTAAAACCCTATGTACTTGCTACATCATTAGAAGAATGGCATCTACGCTAATATTTGTCTGCTTCTCTCTTGTTCCGAGGTCACTGTAGCAGAAATGAGTCGAATCAGACAAATCAAAGAGTCTATCAGAGCTGTGTGCATTGAAACGAGAGCCAAACTCCTCAGGAAGTCATAAATCAGTTCTAGTGCCACAAGAACCAAGCAAGATAACCAACCAACCAACTTGTTCACACAACAGCTTTCAACATTAACACCAATAGAACAATTATTGACAATTTTAATTCGAAGAAGAGATTGTCAAATTTATTGTTCGTGATTGGAATGCAACGCTGGACATCACATGTAAACCCAGGAGATCAAGTTAAATACTTGCATTGACTTCCCCCCAGCCAGTGAAACTAGACTGAAATTCCTAAGGGGGAAGGGCTTTAAACCTTTGTCTTCACAGAAAAGTCCCTTTGCCAGAGAATGGCAAAGAAACTGCTTTTTATACATTATATATGGACCAGAATTAACTCAAAAAGACTTGTAAATGAATCGTTCCATTGCTTAACTCCATATTCATTTATGTGTAACCCACACATTTGACTATCATGTATAATCACTTATTGTGTATGTCTTTTGATAACTATAGGATACATAGTCATGTCTAGTATTGACATAATCTAATTTTCTTGCTTGATATTGTCCTGACAATCATTTATTTGTAAAATATATCATAATCATGTTATAGGAATCATGTCCAAAATTAGACCCTGTGAGGCAAGAACCACATGCTTGGTAAGATAAACAAATGATTTATGATACCCACCCCAAGACCATATCTGATTGGTCAAGGCAACATTTGAGGGGTGGCCAACAAGGAAGTTTTAAATACTTTGGACCACATGAAATTTTGCTTTTAGTTCTAGCATTGCTTGTGCTATCATTCATGCCTTGCTTTTAGTCTGCTTTTAGTCTGCTTATAGTCCCTAGCTGCTGCTATTAGCCATGTCGGCTTTTAGTTCCAGCCTTGCTCGTGCTATCAGTCATGCTATAAGTCATGCCTGCTCTTAGCTTTTAGCTTGTAGCTTTGCTGCCTAGCTTTAGCTTGTAGCATCTAGCCATGCGGTTAGTCATCATTGTTCTTTGAGCGCGGTTCCAGCGTGCCTGCCTGCTGCTACTATGCCACAATGAGAAGGAACACAACCTAGTCTCGTCAAACTTTATTTCTTTTCTTTTCCGTTTGAGAGTTTCGTGTTCTGAGTTAAGTTTCGTAACGTCGACCTCGTCTGCGCGTTTGAACTCCAACCAGCCACACAACTCCAGCTTCAGCCAACGCCCAAGCACGGGCTCCCCAAGACGTCACTTCAGCCAACTGAACTTCCAGCCAATCAGCGACACCGGGATACCCCTTTCAACTGGAGTCCCTTTCACAGCAAATGAAGGCAACGTATTCCCAGATATTTGTTGTGCTGGTGTATCTAATATAATTTTAACCCCATTGAGGAACTCAATGCGAGCGCTAATTACGTGATTGATGGTTGTTCATGTCTATGCAATTTAACGTATTGCTGTAAACTTGGAATTCCATATTTCCATTCTCTTAAACTCATCTTTCCCTAACTTTCGACCTTCCTGCAACTTGTGTGAATGTGTGTGTGCGTGCGTTTATGTGTTAGATTAGTTTATATGTCTTAGATTTATCTAATAAAGCCTTATTCATATTGAAAAGAGAAGTATCTTGTGTTTTGTGCTTACAAGTTAATGTCTTAAACTGCTGATCTTGTTACTGTGCTAATTAATAGTGTTTTCACTATAGTTTGGATATTAGTATCCAGCACAGATTTGATGTTAAACGGCTCGTTCACTGAACCGCAGGCGCGTCTCCGTGACCAGCCGTGAAACAGTGATTCTGTTCAAATTCCCTTTAAAATCTTAAATGATTCCCTTTGAGCTAAATTGACCTGTTTCCCTTACATCACCGTGGCCACCAGATCCAGTCTGTATCCATATCAGAGGGTCACTGCAGTCACCCGGATCCAGTACGTATCCAGACATAATGGTGGATCAGCACCTAGAAAGGACCTCTACTGCCCTGAAAGACAGCGAAGACCAGGACAGCTAGAGCCCCAGATACAGATCCCCTGTAAAGACCTCGTCTCAGAGGACCACCAGGACAAGACCACAGGAAACAGATGATTCTTCTGCACAATCTGACTTTGCTGCAGCCTGGAATTGAGCTACTGGTTTCGTCTGGTCAGAGGAGAACTGGCCCCCCAACTGAGCCTGGTTTCTCCCAAGGTTTTTTTTCTCCATTCTGTCACCGATGGAGTTTTGGTTCCTTGTCACTGTCGCCTCTGGCTTGCTTAGTTGGGGTCACTTCATCTACAGCGATATCATTGTCTTGATTGCAAATAAATGCACAGACACTATTTAAACTGAAGAGATATGACATAACTGAATTTAATGATGAACTGCCTTTAACTATCATTTTGCATTATTGAGATACTTTTTTCCAAATTAATGTTGTTCAGTGCTTTGACGCAATGTAATTTGTTTAAAGCACTATATAAATAAAGGTGATTGATTGATTGATTGTATGAGAGGCAGTTAATATCCAGTAAAGACGGAAGCTAGACGCAAACGTGTGTGCTCTTGATTATTATTTTTAATATTTCTTGGTACGACACCATTTTGAGTGACTACACAAGAACAATACATGGTGTCAGAAGTTTATTTATTGTGGCATGATAGATTCATCAGGGGTTCCCATGCCGAAAATGGATTGGGACTTGCCGGATGCATGGCGGAGATTTCGTCAGCATGTCCAGCTTATGTTCGCAGGGCCGCTGCGCGTCAAGGCAGAGGAGACCATGTATAGCTATCTGCTCCTTTGGGTAGGTGAAAAGGGGCGAGATGTTTATAATAAATGGACATTATCAGCCGATGAATCTAAAAACTGCAGTCTTACTATGATAAGTTTGAAGAGTATGTCATGCCAAAAGCAAACCCGATTTTTACGAGGTACAAGTTTCATGAAAAAATACAAGGAGAGCACGAGACATTTGAGCACTTCGTTAAAGAGCTTAAACTGCTTGTGAAAGACTGTGGATATACAAACAGTGACGAAATGGTACGGAACGGTTTTTTTTTTTTTTTTGCAACTAACTCCCCAAAGGTCAGATAAAAAATGCTAAATCAAAGTGCTGATTTAACACTTGAAAAGGCGATGATATAGCACGGTCACACGAGGTTGCGCAAGACCAGCTTGGGATGATAAACTCACGTGCAACCGCAGCACAGAACTGTGCAGCACATGCGGTGATAAGCAAAAAGTCAACATCAGACAGAAAGAAACACAGAGCAACTGCGAAGGAAGCGGATAGAGTTACCAACAAAAACAGGCCATGTGGCAGATGTACACTGCAACACAATCAGAGGGACCCGTGCCCTGCAAAAGGCCATCAGTGCAAAATATGCAATAAATAACCACTTCGCAAAAGTATGTAAATCAAAACAACCTGTTACACATAGAGCTGTACACACAGTGGGAAATACAGACATCTTGGAGGGGGATGAGCTGTTCATTAATGCAATCAATAAAGAGCATGAAAGCACAGAATGTGAACAGGCTTTTGCAGAACTTGAATTAGGACATCAAGCAAGCAAAGTTAGCTTCAAATTGGATACTGGGGCCCAGGTGAACATTATTCCAGCTGGTAGATTTGAAAAGCTTTTCAGCACAACAGAACCACAAGTCCACAAATATAGTCTTACAGGCTATGGCGGAGAGTTTGTACTCCGAATTGGAGACCATTTTAGACCACTATTTGTCCAGATTTGCACCAAATCTGTCTGAAAAAATGCACCCATGAGGCAGCTCCTGAAAGTAGTGAGTTTGTGTGGGACGCTACTCAGATGAAAGCATTTTAGAAGATGAAAGAACTGATCACACGAGAGCCTGGTCCTTTCCTGTCTTACAATGACCCTGGTAAAGACCTCCACCTGCAGGTCGATGCGTCAAAAAGCGGCCTAGGTGCCGTACTGCTCCAGGACCAAAAGCCAACTGCGTATGCTTCAAAATCCCTCACACCAACAGATGAAAACTATGCACAGATCGAAAAGGAGTTGTACGCTGTGGTGTTTGGATGCAAACATTTTCACGCATATGTCTATGGCAGAAAGGTTATTGTCGCGTCTGATCACAAACCATTAGCACCCATCCTGATAAAGCCTCTTGCAGCTACTCCTCCATGCCTCCAGAGAATGAGCTTGCAACTACAGAGGTACGATATTGAAATTGTGCACCATCCTGGAAAAGACATTCCAATTGCAGACAGGCTGTCCAGGAAGTCCATCTCGTACCGACTCAAATCACTGGATGAGGATATGGATGCACAAATTCACACAGTTGTAGATAGTCTACCTGTAAGCGACAGTAAGCTAACGAGCATTCGAAAAGCAACGGAGCAAGATCCACAACTTTCTTCCCTGAGAAGTGCCATAAAATCTGGATGGCCTGATGTGAGGAAGAAGTGCCCCTACAACCTTATTGAGTACTGGAATCACAGGGATGAGATCTCAGAGATTAATGGCTTCTGTTTAAGGGTGAGAAAATTATCATTACACATGCGCTTAGGGCAGAAATGTTAGAGCACATACACACTGGATACATGGGAATAGAAAGGAGTAAGCAAAGTGCCAGAGATATTTTATTTTGGCCAGGCATGAACAAGCAAATTGAAGAAATGGTGGAAAGATGCACCACATGCTTAGAGCATCGCAAATCTAATGCAAAAGAACCCATGATATCTCCCATGATACCAGATACCAGAACGTTCCTGGCAGGTCGTACGGAGATGATTATATAATATCAGTAGATTACTATAGCAGATTCTTCAAGCTGTAGAGACTCCACTTGACCACATCATCAGCAGTCATCCTTAAGCTGAAGGCCATCTTCGCCAGGCACGGTGTACCTGAAAAAATAATTTCAGATAATGGCCCACGGTTCAGTTCGCATGACTTCAAAAACTTTGCAATTCACTGGGACTTTGCGCACGTAACATTTAGCCCACACTTTCCGCAAAGCAATGGTCTTGCCGAAAAGACCGTACAAACAGCAAAGGCCATCCTGAGCAAAGCACAGGCTGATAAGAAGACCCATACATCAGCTTACTTGAACACAGGAGCACCCCTGTTGATGGATTTAAGTCTCCCTCACAGTTGATGATGAGTAGACGTCTTCGATCCATCCTCCCTATGTCAGAAAAACAGCTACAGCCTCAGGTCGTGGATCAAAAGCTGGTGAATGCGAAAAAAAAGCTAAAGCAAGCAACACAGAGGCAGTACTATGATTGCACAGCACAGCCATTTTCAGAATTTGCACAAGGGGATAATGTTCGATTTCAACAAACCAATGGTCGATGGATGCCCGCCACTGTTTTGCAACTCATGATGATCAAGTGTTCCGCCGTAATCGTCGACACTTAATGGAAACCGAAGAAATGGCATCAGAAATAAATGAGCCAGCACCTAAGAGCATGCACATTCCTGCACCTGTGGATACAGGAGGATTGAAAGAAAACAATGGTAGCATGCAGCAAAAAGCAGCGACCCCTCAGTTTACAAGCTCTGGTCGCATGGTGAGACCTAGAGACATTCTTGACTTATAAAACTCTGACATTTGGTAAAATATAATAAAACAAATGTGGCAGTAGTTTGGATGTTACACACGAGAGTATTTCTGAATGCAAGTTCTGCATTTCATTGGTTATGAAACCTTAGTTAATTTGTTCTACAAATACAACGTTAAGTATTGTCCCGATGGGAACCGATATGTTCAAGGGAAGTTTAATTTTGCCATATTAGACTTATATGGTAACAAAGTATTTCATAAAGAGGGGGATGTAATGTTATCGATTCACATGTGATGATTTGCATACTGAAAGGTGATTGGTTGTTAGCTTTTCTGTATGAGAGGCAGTTGATATCCAGTAAAGACGGAGGCTAGACGGAAACTTGTGTGTTCTTGGTTATTTCTTGGTACAACACTATTTTGAGTGACTACACAAGAACAACACATGAATTAAGTTTATTGATTTGTTTATGTTAAAACTATGTAATCTAATCTAAAATTATTATGCAATTGAATTGGATGAAATGTAAATTTGGAACAAAACATTTTTTTTTTAGTTTAAGGCCACCCAGAGTATGCAGTTTTTATAATTTGATGAAGTAGTTAGTTGTTCCCACATTTTTGTTTTCACATATTTACAAAAATGGTTTAATGAAATGTATTGGTGAATCATAATTGAATCATTCATAAAATGTTTGAATACATTTGTACACATATTTCACACACATATTTGTGTGTTTTCATGCTTTCCTCAAAGATCACCGGTGACTTGACTCTCTCCCTGAAGATCACCGGTGACTTGACTCTGTCCTTGAAGATCACCGGTGACTTGACTCTGGAAGGTCAACGGTGACTAGCCTTGACTCTGGAAGGTCCACGAGCACCTGACTCGACTCTGGAAGGTCTACAGGAACTAGCCCTGACTCTGGAAGGTCAAAGGTAACTGACCCTGACTCTGGAAGGTCAACGCTAACTAACCCTGACTTTGGAAGGTCAACGGTGATTAACCCTGACTCTGGAGGGTCCATGATCACCTGACTCGACTCTGGAGGGTCAGCTGGAACCTGACTCAACTCTGGAAAGTCAACTGGAACCTGACTCGACTCTGGAAGGTCAACAGGAATCTGACTTGACTCTGGAGGGTCAACTGGAACATGACTAGACTCTGGAGGGTCAATGAGAACCTGACTCGACTCTGGAGGGTCAACTGGAACCTGACTCGACTCTGGAAGGTCAACTGGAACCTGACTCGACTCTGGAAGGTCAACAGGAACTTGACTCAACTCTGGATGGTCAACTGGAACCTGGCTCGACTCTGGATGGTCGACTGGAACCTGACTCAACTCTGGAGGTTCAACTGGAACCTGACTCAACTCTGGAGGGTCAACGGAAATCTGACTCAACTCTGGAGGGTCAACGGGAACCTGACTCAACTCTGGAGGGTCAACTGGAATATGACTTGACTCTGGAGGGTCAACGGGAACCTGACTCAACTCAGGAAAGCCCACTGTAGCTGCCATCCTCTGCAGTGGCTCCGGGCTGGCGGCCACCTTGTGCAGTGGCACTGGGTTGGTGGCCATCTTGTACTGTGGTGCTGGCTCAGCAGACATGACGTGAACAGTATCTGGATCAGCAGACGTGATGTGAACACTCCTGGGAATCTCTAGGATTTTTGACAGCATGGAGAAATAATCCAAAAATATTTCAGCGGCCATCTTGGGCTTTGGTGCTGAGCTGGCGGCCAGCTTGCATCGTGGCGCTGGGCTGGTAACCACTTTGTGATGTGGCGCTGTGCTGGCGTCCATCTTGCCTTGTAGCGCTGGGCTGACGGCCATCTTGTACAGCGTCACTGGACCTGCGGCCATCATGGGCAGTGGCGCTGGGCTGGCGTCCATCTTGCCTCGTGGCACTGGGTTGGCGGCCATCCTATGCAATGACACTGGGTCGGTGGCCATTCTGCGCAACGGCGCTGGGCTGGCAGCCATCTTGTGCAACGGCGCTGGCTCGGCAGAATTGCAGAATCTCGGAAGACGAATAGGCTGGACACACGAATGGTAAGGACTCCATAAAGACAACAGGAAAAGACTGGTAAATATAGGGAGCCTAATGACAATTAAGTGAATGCACCTGGTGCAATTAGTAGGAGTGCAATTACTGTGATGAAAGGACAAGACTAGTGGAATCCTAGTGCCTACGGTGAAGTGCCTAAGAGGAAGTGAGCCCACTAGTGGACACCCAGGGAAACAGAGACTAGACAGTGTATCTTCTGACTGCTATAGTTAATCTCTTTCTATTTTTGTTTGTTTCTGTAGTTTCTCATTTACCACAAAAATAATATAAAAGTTAACCCAACAATGACCACTTTAGTTCCTGAGAACCCAGGAAATATGGAAAAGATTCAAGATTCAAGATTCAAGATTTTTATTCATCACATACAAAATTATATATATAGCATATGTAACCAGCAGTGAAATGTGAGTAAGGTCCGCTCCATGGACAGTGCAATTATTAAAGAAAACAACACAGATGAAAATATACATAAATAAAGCTATGTAAGAATGAAATAAAAGTAAACAATAAAAATATAAGAATAAAATATAAAAAATGTATATTGTAGAATTAAATATAGAACGCAAAATAATGTGCATGAGTGTAAACTGTAGTCTTAAATATTAAGATGTACAGGGATGTACAATGTGCATATATGCATTTTACTGTAGTCTTAAATATTAAGATACCCAGGAATGTACAAGAAGCAAATGTGCAAAACAGGGCGACACTGTCAGTGTGTCTATGTGAGGTAGTGAATATAGTAAAAAGATAAAGTGAACATTAAGTGGAGGCATGAGGATGTTAAGAAGCTGGTTTAGAGTTTAAGAGCCTGATGGCCTGGGGAAAGAAACTCCTCCTGAGTCTCTCAGTTTTTGCCATCAGGCTACGGAAGCGCTTACCAGATGGCAGCAAAGTGAAAATATGATTACTGGGGTGGGTGGAGTCTTTGATGATTTTTGCAGCTCTACTTCTGCAGCGTTTGAGGTAGATGTCCTGCAGAGAGGGGAGAGCAGACCCTGAAATGCGCTCAGCTAAGCGCACAACTCTCTGCAGGGCTTTGCAGTCTTGACTGGAGCTGTTCCCATACCACACTGAGATACACTGAGTCAATACACTTTCTATAGCCCCAGAATAGAAAGTTTTCAGGATTGCTGGTGAGACCCTGAATTTCCTCAGCTGTCGCAGATGGTACAGTCTTTGCCTGGCTTTATTGACCTGTGTTTGAATTAGAGTAGTCCAAGTGAGGTCCTCCGAGATGTTTACACCAAGGTACTTGAAGCTGCTCACCCTCTCCACAGGGGTCCCGCTGATCATAAGAGGAGTATAGGGCTGCTGCTGTCTCTTCCTGAAGTCCACAATCAGTTCTTTAGTTTTGCTCACATTCAGAGAGAGACAGTTGTCCTGGCACCATGATGTCAATTTCTCTATCTCATCCAAGTATGCGGTCTCATTATTGTTGTGAATGAGGCCCAGAACCACAGTATCATCAGCAAATTTGATAATGGATGTGGAGCTGTGCGAAGACACGCAGTCATGTGTGTAGAGAGAGTAGAGCAGGGGACTCAGGACACAGCCCTGCGAGGCTCCTACGTTCAGGGTGATGGAGCTGGAGGTGTACTGGCCTAGTTTCACCACTTGAGGTCTGCCGTTGAGGAAATCAAGGATCCAGTCGCAGAGTGAAGAATTCAGTCCGAGGTCTATGAGTTTGAAAGCTAGCTTTATGGGGACTATAGTATTAAAAGCTAAGCTATAGTCAATAAATAGCAGCCTTACATAGTTCCTGTTATTGCTGTCGATGTGTGTGAGAGTGCAGGATGTGAGAGATGGCATCATCTGTGGATCTGTTTGGGCGATAAGCAAACTGAAGAGGGTCCAAAGTATCCGGGATGGAGGAGCAGATGACGTTTTTAACCAGTCCCTCAAAGACCTTCATGACTATTGATGTGAGGGCAACTGGACGATAGTCATTCAGACAAGAGGGTTTATTGTTTTTAGGCACAGGGATGATGACCGATTTTTTGAATGAGGTGGGAACCACCGATGTAGCAAGAGACTCGTTAAAAATGGATGTAAACAAACCAGTGAGCTGATCAGCGCAGGACCGCAGAACACGGCCAGAAATCCCATCAGGTCCAGCTGCTTTCCTTACATTCACTCGCTTTAGTGCCCTTCGAACCTCGTCCTCCAACACGGTGATTACATGATGATCGCTGCTCTGACTGCTGCTTCCTGACACGCTGATCGGCAGACTCGCACTGCTTCGATTGCTTTCAAAGCGGCCGTAGAAAGTGTTTAGCTCGTCAGCCAGCGACGGATCTGCTCTCACCTCTGCAGAGTATTTATTTCCAAAGTCACAGATGGTCCTTAGTCCTTGCCACATGCGTCGGGAGTCATTTAGCTGGAAATGTGACTCTATGCGTTCCCTATGTCTGTGTTTGGCGGCTCTTACTGCGCGCCGGAGAGCATAGCACGATGCTTTGTACTCGCTCATGTTTCCCGATAGAAGACCGGCGTTGTAAGCAGCAGTGCGTTTGTTTACTGCTGCACGGATTGATCTGTCCACTCATGGTTTCTGATTTGAGAATGTCCTTATAGTTATTGTATCTGTAGCTTGTTCGGCTAGCGTGTTTACAAAGCTTAACGCTACATCCGTGATCTCGCTGACGTCAGATGAACTTGCGCGAAACATGTCCCAGTCTACGTCATCAAGAGCCGCCTGTAACGTTGCTTCTGATTGGTCAGACCATCGCGTCACCACCCTCTGCACCGGGGGATCTTGAACGAGCCGTTGTTTATATTTCAGTGTGAGGAAAATGGCGGCATGGTCCGATTTGCCGAAAGCCGGTAGTGAGCGTGCTTTGTAAGCATTCTTAAACTGAGTGTAGCAATGATCCAGTGTATTCGGTCCTCTGGTTGGACAGGATACATGTTGATAAAAATTAGGCATGACTTGCCTGAGTTTGGCTTTGTTAAAGTCCCCAGCAATGATAATAGCAGCGTCAGGATGTTTGTTGATGTTGCCGCTGAGCGCATCGTGAAGCTCAGACAAAGCCAAGCCAGTGTCTGCTTGTGGAGGGATGTAAACAGCAGTTATGATGATCAATGAAAACTCCCGAGGCAGATAGAATGGGCGGCAAATAATGGATAAATGTTCCAGATGAGGCAAGCAGGAGCGCGACAGAGTGGAGATATTCCTGGGGTCACACCATTTCTTGTTAATCATGAAACAAACTCCTCCGCCTTTGGATTTGCCGGCCTCGGCTGTCCTGTCCATCCGTAAAACAGAGAAGTTTTCAGACGGCGTTACAGCAACTTATCCTGGCTCTAAGATCGTCCATCTTATTCTCCAGAGACTGGACATTGGTGAGCAAAATGCTCGGTAAAGGAGGGCTGTGTGCTCTTTTCCTCAGTCTGTTGCGAATCCCAGCACGTTTCCCGCAGTGTTTCTTGTTCCGTCGCCTCGGGTGGTTATTCAGGTGGCCATTGTTCATCTCGGTGTTCCGGAGAATCTCAGATGGCCACGATGGGTTGGAGGATAAAGTGTCCTGAAACAGGTCAGTGAAGCGGTGTCCAATGTCCAAAAGTGTTTCCTTTTTGTATATGATCAGTGCAGAGGTAATGTGTGTAAAAAGAGAAAGCAAAAGTAGGTAAAAAAGTAAATAAAAACATAATCTAAGTGGAGCGACCTGGACGGCGACCGGACTCGGCGGCGCCATCTTGATACCATGAAGATAAAGATGGTAAAAAGATCCATGGTTTTTAATTAAACCTGGTATAAATACATGCAGTTACACCTATAAAAATAGAGATAAAAGTTAACCACACAAAATATTTAAAATCAGGTATAAACACATCTATTGATAAAGTGTACAGTGGTGAGTTGTCTGAGACAAAGCAAAAATGTGGAACTTTCAATTCTTTTTAGTTATTAAAACATAATTTATTTCTTTTCCTTCTTAAACCCACTGGATTCTGCTAATTTGCTGCTCACAGCTATATTGTTCATGCTAATCTTGTTTCTCAGTGGAGTTTTTAATTTGCATCTAATGTACACATGTTTTTGTGAAAGAAGAACCATGCGCTAAACATATATTAAATTTCATCATGACCTCTGGCATTCTTTCTTTCTAAAAATATTGTAAAAATGTTTAAGTTCAAGAGTCGGAAAGGGTTATACATATTGTACTTGGTCTAAGAATTAACAACTTTTTGAACTCATAGCAAATAAGGTCTTTGCACTCTGTAAAACACTCCACAAAAGCTCCTTTGTAGGCAAGCCGCTTCACTTAGTGGCCATCTTTGGAATGTATATGAGAGCCATTTTCAGTCATGCAAGTACAGCTTCAATCTTTTTTCATGGAGAAATACCAAAATCTCAAAAACTGCACAACAACGACCACTTTAGAACTGTTTGTATGGTGCTTTTAACAGCAGCGACAGTGAAACCTCAATATATTGGGTGTTCCAGTTTCTCCCATTCATTGTAATGTACTGTATGTAGCCTATATCAGCTATATACTGGTTCAGCTCATACTATAAACTACTCTGATCCAACCTGAAACAAGTTCCATTTTACTGTCAAATCTGCCTCATTACTGGAGCTTTTCCTGTGTAAAAGAAAACATTCACTAACAGCAGATCCTGAGTGGAGGAAATTCAATTAGTCTTGAAAGCCTGCTGTTGTATACAAGTCTCTGTACAGGCAGTTAAATACAGTCCCTGCAACTCTGAAAGTTTCCACCATGTCTGACAAGCTCAACCTCTGAATATTACAAACTGGCTGTATTCCAAAACCTTGTAAACTGTCTCACTCTTGGCCGGTTACATAGGAAGCTACAAAGGGGTAACATATTACAAGTAACTAAAGTTTCATAAACAGATTACTTTTTTTTCCAAGTAACTAGGCCTACTAAAGTAACACATTTTATTTTACAACAAAATATCTGAGATATTTTTTCAAATAAGTAACGCAAGTTAATTTTCCCATCCATTCACTGACTCCGCTTCTGTATCTGTGTTGAGAAAAATTGTGAGTAAGGTGCAGAGGCACTTCCTTAAGTGTCAGTCCTATTGTATAAATCTCTCACACAAGCAGACACAATACTTAATGCCACAGTGATGGTGTTAAACAAAATGCAGAGATATTTTAATCAATGAAGGACAAGTATGTAATTGCTATGAACATGAAAGCATTTTTTATCCACAGAGTCCTATAAAAAGCATTTAAAGGCACATTTTTAAGTGGGTGTGTGTGTACTACAGTTCTCTGACTCTATTGCTTTTGGCTGCTGGCAGAGTAAAGGCCAACAAAATATTTTAGGAATAAAAGGATCAATAGCATCTTTACTAAATCTCCCCCTCAAGACTCTCATTACAATAATCCAAAGTCATCTTTCTTTGCCAAATGATAAAAAAAACAAAAAAACAAAAACAAAAAAAGACACAATATTAGCTTTACCGGCTGTAACTTTTTTTTTTGGGGGGGGGGGGGGTGGGGACGTTTACATAAAGCAGCTGGGAAATGAGAAAATGCTAATTTGCTGTATTTTAAAGGCAGCCTCATAGTGTATTTACAGCAGAATGCAAATTAGTTGGTATGTAAATAAGGCATCTTGGTAACACTTTATAATAATGTTCTGTTATGTATACATTATTATTAGTTAATGATGAACTAAACATTTACAAAACATGACTAACCTAGTAATAAGTTAACATTTTAGTAATGTTTTATTAATTCAGTTATAAGTCACTATAAGTGGGATCTAGTGATGAAGTGAACCTCTCAACCACTTTTACCTTCCTCACATCAGGTGCACAGAGTTATAGACTACATGTGTGTCAGAGAAGACAGCTGTCTATACCCTCACCAGTCAGTACTTAGTACACAAGTGTTCAACACCTGTTATAGATGATGTGTAAATGCATGAATAATAATATACAAAGCTTTCTGCATCCCCTAATCTAAAGTGTAAACTATCCATCAGGAAATGAATGAATTATGTGTTAATAACTAAAAAGAATTGAAAAAGTTCCAAATTTTTGCTTTGTCTCAGACAACTCACCACTGTAAACTTTATCAATAGATGTGTTTATACCTGAGTTTAAATATTTTGTGTGGTTAACTTTTATCTATATTTCTATAGGAGTAACTGCATGCATTTATACCAGGTTCAACTAAAAACCATGGATCTTTTCCATATTTCCTGGGTTCTCAGGAACTAAAGTCGTCATTGTTGGGTAAACTTTTATATTATTTTTGTGGTAAATGGGAAACTACAGAAACAAATCAATAGCTTTTCCAAGGCTTTCCAAAAGAAGAAAAAAGATAGAAAGAGATTAATCACAGCAGTCAGAAGAGAGAATAATTTACCATCACTCCCTCATGCATTATATTAGAGCTTAGTACTTAGAGAATTGTCCACTTTTGCCACTGCTTCAGTGAATTCTTAAGAGTCAAAAGCTGCAAACATGTCTTTCTTACTGAATACAGCACAAACGTAGGGTCAGGGAGGTTTATTATACGGTCGCTGTGATTTTGATTAATATCCAAATCCATTAAAGGATTTTTAAGCTGCATTAATTAGGTAAACCAGAACCGAGAACACTTCCTATAACACCCGATGTACTTGCTACATCATTAGAAGAATGGCACCTACGCTAATATTAGTCTGTTACTCTCTTATTCCAAGGTCAACGTAGACACCAGATCCAGTCTGTATCCATATCAGATGGTCACTGAAGTCACTGGGATCCAGTACGTATCCAGACCAGATGGTGGATCAGCACCTAGAAAGGACCTCTACATCCCTGAAAGACAGCGGAGACCAGGACAACTAGAGCCCCAGATAGAGATCCCCTGTAAAGACCTTGTCTCAGATGACCAACAGGACAAGACCACAGGAAACAGATGATTCTTCTGCACAGTCTGACTTTGCTGCATATGAGCATGACTATGGACACTTCTGCCATCAGATCCAACAGTCTCTGGAACTGTATAACAGTGAGTGACTGGCCTAGTCTCACAGTGTTCCTGGCTGTGGGAATCAAATAACACAAGCAGGAGAAAAATGTCTTTGCATCGTTGTCGCAATCCATACAACACAATACTGGAGAAAGCACACTGTTCTTGGTGTTCAGCATTAACCCCAGCTCCTTCATGTGAGCAAGAATGCCAAATCACCATCTGCTCTGATTGAGCTAATATGAACCAATCAATAATGTAATACAGTACATGGTTGCCTTGAAAAAATGTAAACACTGGCAAAAAATGTAAACTCTGTTAAAGTGCAGGGTGACAGTGCTAGGCTGAAAGGAAGAACCCAAATATTTAAATGCTTTGCACCTAAAAACACAGAAACATTAAAGGTACTGTAACCTGGACAGGAATGACATTTAAGGGTGGATAATTGTTACATAGTCCAACTGGAAAGAGCTATGGAGATAAACCTTACTCCCCTGCCCTCAAATGGTGCACTTGCAACCAACACTAGAGGCCATGGTCTATAGGAGGGGGTGTCAAATTGAGTTCCTAGAGTTCCACAGTTCCTCTGTCCTGCAGAGTTCAGCTCCAACCCTATTTAAAGTGCCCCTATTATGCCATTTTGAATATTGCTTTTAATGCAGCGTATAATGAAGCTGTATGTAAATGTAAAAAATCTACATAGTTGTAAAGCTCAAATTGCACGATAAATAAAGTTATTGTCTCTGAACAGTCACCTCTTGCGTGCATGTAAACCTATTGTAGGAGACTCCCAAAACAATATTAGGAATCTTAAAAATGGCATAATAGAGGCACTTTAAATACAACTGATCCAGCTAGTCAAGGTCTTCAGGATTACTAGAAACTCACAGGTAGGTGTTTTGGAGCTGGTTGGATCTACAGTCTGCAGGGCAGTAGCCCTCCAGCACTAGAGTTTTACACGTTAAAGCGGCATCCAATCACCACATAAAGGCAAGAGGGTGGGATCCTCTGTGAATTGTTTACTATCAGGCATCATCAAAGAGGACTTCTAATAATCTTTAATTTGCTTTCTATTTATTTGAATGAAACATAGGGAGACATGATATAAAAGCCCCGCTACCTGCCCCATCCTACAAACAAACAAACCGCCACATGAAATAAAGGAAACAGAAGTGATCACCAGTGTGATCACACATTTTACATCTCTCCTATGTCTGACACACCTTTCAGACTCAGGTCTTGAAGTCTCTATTAATGAGCTGATGAACTGAATCAGGTGTGTTGATTAAGGAGACATGGAAAACTTGCAGTGTTAGGGGACTCCAGGAACGTGGTTGGGAACCACTGGTCTAAAGCGTGCTTGTTAACATGCCTGCCTCCCATTCTTGTTGATGCTGGTTCAAATCCAAATGGAGTGCTGCAAGTGGAGCTAATAACATCAGTAATCCCAACTACCAGTGGGAGTGCAGACAGTGACACACTGCTTTATATGGTTTGTTACTGCAGTAGAAACAACTTGTAATCAACAGCACATAGACCTAGAGATTGAATCACTGTCAGTGTGAATTTAGCTCTACAGTGAAAGTGCTAAGACATGATGATTACTTTGGCCCCCTTAAAATTTACATTTGGAAAATCTGGCCTTTGAAAGAAAGTGGTTGAAGAGTCATGCCATACTCTGTGGTCCATCCTGGACATGTAAATTTATGTAAATTAAGGAAAAATGACCCTGCCACCTGCTAATATTACACCACATTTGGCAAATTTACAATTCATATTAAAATGCTGGTTTAAAAAGGACTTTTACTATTTCAATATTTTCTCTTTATTTAGAGATCTTTTACAGACTAAAGCAGCAACGGATATAAGCTCTACAGAGGTATTAGCCTGTTTAATTGGTTGTTTAATTTAGTCATGAATTTCAACTGATAAATGAACACATTGAGGAAGAGGAAAGGGTAATGCTGATATTTTTGAAGTCTAAAAAGAATAGTCTTCTGTTTATCTTGAAAATCTAAGTAAAATCACAAAACAGCAGTGAGGCTCAAAATTTAAATGTCATGAGTAAACACAATGATTACTTATCACAGCGGTGAAGGTACACAGTATAAAGTAATCAGAAAGCACTCACACATACAGTAAATGTCCATGTTTTATTAAGTACACCATAATGATTCAGTCTCTTTTATTTTGCTCTTTGTAACATCTTGGCTTTTGCGTGTCTCACAGTATTAAGTATTCATTTCACTTTCGCATCTACCACCAGAGACCTGCTTATGACTTTCTTACATTTTCATGAAGAGATCAAGAAGAACAAAAGTTGACAGCCAAACAGAGAAGATGCCCAGTGCTTTTGAAGATATATATTGAGCCTTTCTCATAACTCCCACCAGAATGTATGCTTAGAATTATATGGTTCTGTCTGACAGTTTTATTCAAATTGAAATACATATACTTGACTTTTTACTAAGAATTTATTATGATGATTATGATGATGATTATTATTATTATTATTATTATTATTATTATTATTATTATTACCAAACCCAGTCCTTTTCCTGTCAGTGGATATGCCAAAATAAACAAATAAGAATAGTACAGGGTACAGATATGTCATTTTATGAATACTCAGGATTTATTTCTTAACTGCTGGTAAAGTATGAGCAGTGGGAAATGTGCAACAAGGATTCTGGATTACCTGTGGCTTATAATATTGTTTTATTCTATTATTATAATTTTTTTCATGTTGTTTTTATGTTTTTAACAGAACAGAAAAAGGCCCTGCTTTATTGAACATAATCAGATAAAGATTTGTTGGAGCAAAACTGAATTTGCAGGATTATTAGGATTTATCTGCATTTTGACTTCTAAGAAAAACTTCTTGTTCTAGGACTTTGATAATCTATAATAAGTGCTTTGGATATTGAGGTCTTATAAAGCAATAAAAATGGATTATAGTTGGGGACTCTTAATATTCAGCAATATTACTGAATTGACTATACAAACACTATTGGATAAGAGCTGAATTGAGCTGGATTATAACACTATTTCTACAGGGCTGCTTTAAAGCTGAATTGAACTAATTTTATGATTGATGACCTTTATGCAGTCATTGAACTTAATCAACTGAGCCGACCTCAACTGAATAATGACACTGTTATTTTTTAGAGCTGCTTTACAGCAGAATTGATCTCAGTTTGCATCTTTGAATCTTTTTTCCCATCTTACCTGCAAAGCTGCTTCAACATCATATACCTGTCCAAATGATGCCAGATTTAATGTATTCTGGTATTGAAATAATTTGGTTAAAAGTTAGTCTGAAACATATTTTAAGCCATTACTCATAGGATGTTGTTATAGACCTCCTAATGCTAATAGTGAATATTTAGAAAAAATATGTGATATGTTAGATCACGCTAATAGTATGAATCTGGAAACTTACTTAATGGGTGACTTCAACATAGATTGGAATTCTTCTGACTGTCCTAAGAAAATCAAATTAATGAGCACAGCAATAGCATGTGGATTATCACAGGTAATTAATAAACCGACTAGAATATGTTTGAAAAAGGATGGTACTCAATCTGTTTCCTGTATTGACCACATGTTTATAAATAGACTACAAGTTTGTTCAAATTGTGTATCAGTGCCAGTTGGTTTTAGCAACCACAATCTTATTGCAATTGTAAGGAAAACAAAAGTTCCTAAATCGGGTACAAAAGTAATAATGAAAAGGTCATATAGAAGATTCAATCATTTACAATATGAAGATGATGTTAGAAATTCAAATTGGTCAGAGGTAATTCTACAAAAAGATCCGGAGAAGGCATTTCAGCTTTTTGATAAAACCTTAATGACTATTGTAGAAAACCATGCACCAATAAAAAAGTTTACTGTTCAGAATGTTAACACTCCGTGGTTGGATCAAGAATTAAAAGATCTTATGAAACAGAGATTTATCTAAACAAGCAGCAATTGTATCCAAACTAAAATCGGACTGGCTAGTATATTGTAAACTTAGAAATTTTGAAACTAAGGTAAATAAGAAGAAAAATAAATTGTACTATACTAAGAAAATTATAGAAATAAAACATGATAGTAAACAATTTTGGAATACACTAAATAATATATTAAGAGGAAATAATAAATCAACTCCATCTTATTTAGAATTTGAGGGTAATTTTTTTACGAAACCAAGTGATATAGCGAATCTTAATGATTATTTCATAAAAAAATAAATAAACTTAAAAATACTACACAGCCATACAAGACCGATTTATCAAATATATTGATAAATAAAATGATGGAAGGTAAAACATGCAGCTTTAAATTTAAGAGTGTCAGTGGTTCTAAAGTGGAACTACTTCTGATGAATTGTAAAAACAAACCACCTGGCGTTGATTTCCTTGAATTGAAGTTGCTGAAGCCAATAGTCTCAATCATTGCTCCTATTATTGCTCATATAATTAATCTGTGTTTTACTGAGAATATATGTCTACAAGCATGGAAAATATGTAAAGTTGTGCCAATACCGAAAAATAAGAAAATGCCTTTATCTGGGCCAAACAGTAGACCAATAAGTTTATTACTTGTTTATGAACAGATTCAGTCTTATTTTATGAATAATGATTTAATCACAACATTACAGCATGCGTATAGAGAAAAACACTCAACAGCCACTGCTTTGACTCAGATGGTTGATGACTGGTACAAGGATATGGATGAGAGGAAAATAATAGGTGTTGTAATGCTGGATTTTACTGCAGCATTTGATATAATTGACCATGACTTACTGTTAAAAATGCTGGAATATTATGTTTTTTTCACGAACCGCATTATTATGGATGGAAAGTTATCTGTCAGACAGAAGACAATTAGTTTACTTTAATGGAAGCTCTTCAAAGGTAAGGGTCATGCCTCAGGGAAGTTGTCTTGGGCCGCTCCTCTACACAAACTTTACCAATGATCTTCCAACTGCTTTAGATAAAGCAAGAATTTCAATGTTTGCAGATGATTCCACTGTATATTTAGCAGGAACTGATATTGGTGATTTAAATCTAAAACTACAAAGAGAACTACAGTTAGTGGTGAACCTGATAAGGAATAACAAATTGATTCTCAATGTATCTAAAACTATCTGTTTTGTGGTTGGAACTCCTTTTTCTTTATTTGCCAAACCAAAGCTTGAACTTAGCACAGAACAAAATTCAGTTGAACAAAAAGAAGTGGCTAAACTATTGGGAGTGATGATTGATAGTAGATTTTGTTGGGACAAACATGTTCAGAAACTGTTAACTAAAATGGGCAACACTTTGGCTGTTATTAAAAGATGTGCAAAATATTTTACACCACAGATTGTTAAACAAGTACTTTATGCATTGTTTTTTTCACACCTTGATTACTGCTCTGTGATTTGGTCCAATACTTCATCAACTAATATAAAAAAACTACAAGTAATCCAGAATAAAGCTGCACGTCTGGCTCTCTCATGTGGGTTTAGATCAAATGTTGACAAAACGCATGAAAGCCTCTCATGGTTTAAAGTAAAAAATAGATTGGGGTATTCACTTATGGTATTTTTATATAATGTCAAAACAAACAAAACACCTTTTACTTTATATGAAAAACTATCCTTTAGTACAGATACACATTATTATCCAACGAGGCATGCAGTTGGAGGTAGTTTTATTTTACCAATAGTAAAAACCAAATCAATTCAACGTTCAGTAAGGTATAGAGCAATGTGTGAATGGAACTCTCTCCCAAATACTATTAAACAACAAAACAATTTGTATGGTTTCAAAAAATCACTTAAGAAATATTACCTTCAAAGAAACATATATAGTTAATATTAATTAAAGGAGATACTGTTATAGGGTTCTTAGTTACATTATTTTGATATCGATCTATTCGTAGCGGCGCTTATTTTTTTTTTATTGTTTTATTTTTTAATAATTGTTATTTTGAGATCAATGGTATTAAATGTAGAATATGTATTTTCAATGTAGTGTAATGTCTTGTACGTATGGTGTGTGATAAATTGTATTGTCACATGGTACATTATAGGAACCCAGGAAGAAAAGCTTTTAGCTTATGCTGAAGCTAATGGGGATCCAAATAAAACAAACAAACAAACACTCCATATTGTATAAAATACAATATACTGTAAATAAAGATGCTTTGTCTTGACTAGTGTATTACAGCAGTGTGAGCCATTTTTTATGCACCCACATTGTAAATCTGATATTGTGCTGATATTTTTTTTGTATCAAATGTAAATTGCCATTGTTGGCCATGTTTTGTTTTCAAAAGTGTTAGCCAAATGAACCCAGCCGCTCTCCACTGAGGTGTTGTGTGACACAATACCAGTCATATGCCTCACTGAAATAATTTTTCAAAATAACAAAACAAAATGTCAGTTTTTTCAAAAAGCAGTTGGAGTCATTTAAGCCAGCATATAAATGTTCAAAGAGCGGACACTGTACACATTTGCTCATTTCAGGGATATAAGTGAGTTTTAGAACTGGCAGGATGCCACAGTGAATGCATTCAGTAATGAGAGCAATTTGGAAGCCGTTCCCCATGTACACCCCTCTTTAATGTTTGAATTCCCACCCTGAGGCAACAGAGATAAAGAACTTGTTTTTATTCTTTATGCTCTCTCTCTTTCTCTTTGTATGTCTGTCTTGCTTTTCCATCAAAGGAAATTTTTATATCTTTAGGATGGAAGAAGGTCTGAAACAACGTCCATGAATCTTTGCACACTAAATTAATTTAGCACACACTGTTTATATATCTGTGCTCATATTTGAAAATGTGCACAAAATGTGTGGATTTTTTTTATAAATGCATTTACACTGACAACACTCCAACATTCATTGATTGTTGAGGGATAGAAGGACATACACAGGTAGACATCTCATGATCTCTTATTTGCTGATGGCATAATTTTTATTTAAGTTTTATCCCACCAACTATAAATATTTAAAAGACAACACAGGTAGCATCCTTTTCACAAAAAAACACATTGTTGCACTGAAAGTTTGCACAAAGAAAGATGCGCACAGTACACACTTTTATGTATGTGTGAAATACCTGTAATATATATATATATATATATATATATATATATATATATATATATATATATATATATATATATATATATATATTAGGGGTGTAACGATACGCATATTCGTATTGAACCATTCGGTACGAGGCTTTGGGTTCAGTACGCGGTACGCCTTATGTATACCAAACGGTTCGTTGGACTAATTAATTATATTTGAAAAAACAAAATAGAGAAATATAATGATATGCGTTCAACAAGGTAGCCCAATAACCCAAATGACGTAACAGGCAACGCCCCTGACACTCCCAAAGAAGAAAAAACACCAACTTATAGTTATATGTTTATGTTAGGCTACTCAGTCAGGCGCTCGCTCACTCAGTACGCGCTGAAGGCTCGTTGCAAAATGGCCAATGCATTTAACAGACCACAAATAGAAGATCCTCCAATAACCAACGGGTCTGGTGTTTGGGTGCACTTTGGATTCCCTGTAAGCTATAATGGTGATGGCAAAAGAGTGGTGGATAAAAAAACAACGGTATGTTGCATCTGCTACATGACAATTGAGATTGAGGAGTCATGTGCCGATTTGGGTTGATTTGGGAGGGGTCTGAGCCGGTCGACCCTGATGGCAGGATACGCTATCTGTTGCCAGGGGCAATGCCTTCAGAACTTCACAGAGGCGCGACTAAACATTCCAGAGCGCTTTCATTTTTGCGCATTTATTTTGTCGGCGGAACAGATCGAGACGGATCTACGAATACGCGAAAGAAAAGGAAGAAAGTAAAGCAATGCAAAAACATAAGACGAAAGAAAGGGACCTTACAGGAACAAGCTCACACCAAGCGCAAAACAGCGGTGTTTGGAGAAGCTCTCAGGCAGCTTCCTGCATCGGCACAGAGACCTGAACAATTTACCTCATTGCACACATATGGACATTGGGAATTATATTGTTTACAATGTAAGTCACTTTGCATTCACGCTGTTAATGGCTTTAATCTAACCCGGACATTTACATCTCGCAATCACACATTTAACTACCCTAGCTAACCCAGAACTGGTTTGTCCACTTTGCAACACTTTCCCCAACAAAAAAAACCTGGTACAGTATGTGTCATTGGTTTAAAATCAAATTATAACTTATTACACAGCTTTAGCCTACATCAAAACATGTTGGAAACGTTCGTATACATTGAACATCTCGTTACAATCTAGTGTTCAGTCGCAGTTAATTACTTTGTCATTTTGGTCAAGAAGTGCATTCTAAATGCAATGCAGCAGTAACTTCCAGGCATGGTAAAACACATGTAAACAATCCTGTTTCGCCGCCGGTATCCTTCCAACATGGCGGAGACCGTGATATCGAGGGAGGGGCTTCGTGCTATGACGACAACGTCTCATTCTCAATAGGGTACACCAGCAAAAAAAAAAAAAAAAAAACACCAGCGGGAATACTTGAAACATGTCAACTCATTTACGCCGACATCACCTTGTTGCGTCAGTATCTGGGAAAAGACGAAAAAAAGGAGAAACATACACGCAACAAACTATCTCCGCAGCATTTAGACACCGTTACACCATTATAGTTTACAGGGAATCCAAAGTGCACCCAAACACCAGACATGTTGGTTATTGGAGGATCTTCTATTTCTGGTCTGTTAAATGCATTAGACATTTTGCAACGAGCCTTCAGCGCGTGCTGAGTGAAGCGAGCACCTTAGGGGCCGTTCACATATCGTGCCTAAAAACGCGTGGAAAACGCTAGTCGTGGCGCTTTCTCCTCCTTTCCAAAGCGCTCGGGCAGAAGCGCTCATGAGGCATCTGTCTTTGCTAAGCAACAATGACGTGCTCTGTCCATGAGACGCGGAAATTTCAGCAAAGGATAAATGGATTTGCAGCTCTAAAAATCGCTTGCAGTAGCTCTGCTACTAAATTTATTTCAAAATTGCAATCCATATACAACTATGATCAGCTGTTCCTTCATCTTGGCTGAGCTTTCAACGTTGTTACAGGAAAGGATGAAGCTGATTGGCTAGTTCTTGTCACATGACCCGCGGTGCGCTTGCGGCATTCTGAAAAGTTGAGATGTTTTTACATTTTGCTGTATCTAAAACGTACCGAAACGAACCGAACCGTGACATCAGTGTATCGAACCGTGAATTTTGTTAACCGTTACACCCCTAATATATATATATATATATATATATATATATATATATATATATATATATATATATATATATATAGCGACTATAAGTCGCACCTGAGTATAAGTCACATCACTTCAAAAATACGTCATGACGAGGAAAAAACATATAAGTCGCACTGGACTATAAGTCGCATTTATTAAGAACCAAGAACCAAGAGAAAACATTACCGTCTACAGCCACGAGAGGGCGCTCTGAGCAGCATAGAGCATCTTCTCGCACCGGAAGACGGTAATGTTTTCTCTTGGCTCATTTCTCTCGGTTCATATCAAATTAATTTTGATAAATATGTCGCACCTGACTATAAGTCGCAGGACCAGCCAAACGATGAACAAAAAGTGTGACTTATAGTCCGGAAAATACGGTATATATATATATATATATATATATATATATATATATATATATATATATATATATATATATATATACTTTTTTTCAAATCTTTATTTTAAGATGAATTCAAACCTATCTAACCTTGTCTAATCTTGGAGACTCACAAAATACTTGCTGTTGAAAAAAGGATCAGTATTTATTTGGACCAACTGCTCCACTGAAGTATGATAATTCATAGATGTTCATATTTTCTATCGAGCGATCGAAATACAGAACCATTGAAATAGGCGTATAATTTCCGACAATGCGTTATGCCGTAGACCAATCTAAACAGACTAGGCCATCTGACCAATCCGAGAAAAGCAGGGTCACAGAAAGGAAGAGTTTAGAGAGACTGAATCTTTGAACTGCTTCGAATGCATCGTTTAAGAATTACTGGAATGCATATTTTGAGAAAATGAAAGCATTTTTTTTTACCTTGCATGCATTTAATCCTATTGTAGTAGACTCCCAAAACAATATTGGGTGCCATAAAAATTGCATAGTAGGGCCATTTTAAAGGATTTTTTAAACAAAATTGGATTATATATTACAAATAAATTTTAAAATATAGCTTTTAAAAACAGTTCAGTTTTTAATTATGAGAAAAAATAAAAATAAAAATAATAATATTCCAATGGAAATGTTATTTATATTCCAACATGATCTTCCTTTTCTGTTATATCACTTAAGCCACACAGTCCAATAACCAACAACATCTGTCAACTAATGTTAACCAGCAGTCAAAAAGCTATTAATTTCACATATGTCCAACATCCATCCTGCTCCATTCTGGTTTTATTACAGTCAAGTCCTGCTAAATATATATATATATATATATATATATATATATATATATATATATATATATATATATATATATATATATATATATATATATATTTTTTTTTTCTCATTCTCACATGGCTTTTTTACTTGATTTCTGTCACCATCCATATCTATCTATCTATCTATCTATCTATCTATCTATCTATCTATCTATCTATCTATCTATCTATCTATCTATCTATCTATCTATCTATCTATCTAAGTAGCTATAACATTAAAGAGGTGTATGAACTTGCAAGCACAATGTCAGACACTGTTATATGATCTGGTTTCCTCCCTGCTTAGCATGGTGATGAGATACATAGCAGACTGTAGTCACTCCATGGCTGTATGTCTAAGTGGTGCCCGCAGAACATAGGTTTCATAGACAATTGGACAAGTTTTGGGGGCAGACCTGACCTGTTGAAAAGAGTCTTCATTCCTCCTGTGGTGCCACTCTACTGTCTCATAGACTACCTGGGGCCCAGGTCAGGAAGCAGACAGACCGACTAGACTGACCGTCTGCTAGGCACCTCATGTCAAAGAAGTCAGTTATTTCTCAGCACCAGTGGCAGGTCCTGCCATTAATCTCGGGGGAGGGGGGTTGGGGGGGGGTTAGTTCACCCATTCAACTGATAAATTAACAGCTAGTTAAAGATGTAAAGGGAACTGAACTACTATCGTATTAATTAAAAATAAACTGACATTAGGAATCAATCTCTTGCTCTTGTTATGTTTTATTTGCATGTTAACAGCAACAGCAAATGAAGACTGACGCCAGAAACGTACGTGGTTATCCCAAAAAACTTTTTACTTCAATTTCAGTTTAATAAGAAATATTTGAAGTCACATAAATCACTGTTTACATAACTCGCTTATATTACTGCTCATTTATATCACATTCCTCACTTACATTACACTGCTTACTTAAATTACTCACTTATATTACACTTCTCCCTACTAACCATATGCATCTTTGCTCTTTCGTGTTTTTTCACCTTCTCCGAGAGATGATGCATTTCGGTGACACCTGTAGTTGTCCATGCGATGTCCGTCATGCTCTCGCGATGTAACAAAATGCAGCTGTAAATTAGCAGGATAAAGCGTCAGCTACTTCGCAGCCTATTAGCCTTTTTCTCCGCTCATACCACTTCCTCGAAAATACTTGTTTATACGACTTCCCGCCCTTTGTACATACTTGTTTGATGTTTAAATTTGATCTTGGTTGTCCTAATTCTTTATTTCCCAATTTATGCTTATTGCTACAATGAATGAATGGTATTTTTTTCAGTGACATGATATAAATAATCTACGCTGAGGTAACATTCGCCGTGATGTCGATCAAGTTCACACTGTAAAAAGTTTAACTATTATTTACTCAATTTTTTTGGTGAAACATTTTTACACTCAAAAAAATTGAGTAAATTTTAAAGCTGTGAAATCAATGAAATATACTGTTTAAATTGAGTAACTGTCAGTAAAAAAATTAAGTAAATCTGAGTAACTGAATTACTTTATATGAGAAATAAAATTAATTGGATATAATCAAAATTATAAAACACCACAACTGTAATTCTATGTAAAATAAACAAAAAATATTGAGTAGATATAATTGAAATATTGGATGAAATTTTACCAAAAAAAATGTGCTACGTTTACTACATGTAAAAGTGAATTTAACTTAATATTGGACTATAAATTATCAAAATGCTGCATTCACTTTTTTCTTTTTTTTACACCATTTACCCTTTATAATTAATATAATAAAACCAAATAAAGAAAGAAACACATTTTTTATTGAAAATTTATTTGTCAATTAAACATAAGACAAAGTCTAAAATCAACCTTTGAAACATTGTATCCATTTTAATATTCCAGTAGATTGCAAAAATTAAAAACTGTAAAGTAGCCATAAGGGAAATGATTAAACCTTATGAAACATTTCATCCATCTTAGTATTCAAGTAGATTACATGTAAAATACGATAAGACATACATAAGAGAAATGACATCTTACTTTGTTCCTGGTGCATACCAGCCATTTGCAGTCACACTCAACATTAAACCATAAAAAAATATAAAAGCAACACTTACATCAATATTAAAGGGATAGTTCACCCAAAAAGAAGATGTTGTCATAATGTACTCGCCCCCCCGGGTTGTCCCAAATCTGTACGAATTTCTTTCTTCTGTTGAACACAAAATATATTTTAATGAATGTTGGTTAACAGATAGTTGAAAGTTGCCATTGACTTCCATAATAGGAAAAAAAAAAAAAAAAAAAGTATACTATGCAAAGTCAATGGCAACCTTTAACTGCGTTAACCAATACTCTTTAATACTTGGCTGAATGTCACGTCACTTCACTTAAAATATCTTTTGTGTTCAACAGAAGAAAGAAACTCGTACAGGTTTGGGACAAATTGAGGGAGAGTAAATTATGACAACATCATCTTTTGGGGTGAACTATGTCTTCAACAGAATTAATCAGATAACAGAAACACTTCCATCAGCAATACCCATTCTGTGGGATGACCATGAACCACTACTATGCAAGAAGATAATTTTTTAACCTCTGAACATTAACAGAGTTTTGGAGGATCCAGCTCAAGAAACAGTTTTTGGAACAACTCAAGTGAGTACAGTTCCTTCTCAAAATATTAGCATATTGTGATGAAGTTCATTATTTTCTGTAATGTAATGATAAAAATTAAACTTTCATATATTCTAGATTCATTGCACACCAACTGAAATATTTCAGGTTTTTATTGTTTTAATACTGATGATTTTGGCATACAGCTCATGAAAACCCAAAATTCCTATCTCAAAAAATTAGCATATCATGAAAAGGTTCTCTAAACGAGCTATTAACCTAATCATCTGAATCAACTAATTAACTCTAAACACCTGCAAAAGATTCCTGAGGCTTTTAAAAACTCTCAGCCTGGTTCATTACTCAAAACCACAATCATGGGTAAGACTGCCGACCAGAAGACCATCATTGACACCCTCAAGCGAGAGGGTAAGACACAGAAAGAAATTTCTGAACGAATAGGCTGTTCCCAGAGTACTGTATCAAGGCACCTCAGTGGGAAGTCTGTGGGAAGGAAAAAGTGTGGCAAAAAACGCTTCACAACGAGAAGAGGTGACCGGACCCCGAGGAAGATTGTGGACTGAGTCTGGAGTAGAAACATCCAGAGCCACCGTGCACAGGCGTGTGCAGGAAATGGGCTACAGAGAAGCAGCACTGGACTGTTGATCAGTGGTCCAAAGTACTTTTTTCGGATGAAAGCTAATTTTGCATGTCATTTGGAAATCAAGGTGCCAGAGTCTGGAGGAAGACTGGGGAGAAGGAAATGCCAAAATGCCTGAAGTCCAGTATCAAGTACCCACAGTCAGTGATGCTGGTGTTGGTCCACTGTGTTTTATCAAGGGCAGGGGTCAATGCAGCTAGTTATCAGGAGATTTGGGAGCACTTCATGTTTCCATCTGTTGAAAAGCTTTATGGAGATGAAGATTTCACTTTTCAGCACGACCTGGCACCTGCTCACAGTGCCAAAACCACTGGTAAATGGTTTACTGACCATGGTATTACTGTGCTCAATTGGCCTACCAACTCTCCTGACCTGAACCCCATAGAGAATCTGTGGGATATTGTGAAGAGAAAGTTAAGAGACGCAAGACAAAACACTCTGGATGAGCTTAAGGCCGCTATCGAAGCATCGTGGGCCTCCACAGGCTGATTGCCTCCATGCCACGCCGCATTGAAGCAGTCATTTCTGCAAAAGGATTCCCCACCAAGTATTGAGTGCATAACTGAACAATTATTTGAAGGTTGACTTTTTTGTATTAAAAACACTTTTATTGGTCAGATGAAATAAGCTATTTTTTTGAGATAGGAATTTATGGTTTTCATGAGCTGTATGCCAAAAGCATCAGTATTTAAACAATAAAAGACCTGAAATATTTCAGTTGGTGTGCAATGAATCTAAAATATATGAAAGTTTAATTTTTATCAGTACATTATGGAAAATAATGAACTTTATCACAATATGCTAATTTTTGGAGAAGGACCTGTATTTGTGGGTCTTGGGATATCTCAAATCCAATGTGACTCCTGAAAGATGGCAGCAGGCTCTGCTGAGATTCCCAAGATTACATCGCTGACTGCCCCATTATTGTTCCGAAGGATGTAGATTTTTATGACCTCCTCTGCCAACTCTGCGTGTACGAAGACGGGTAGATCAGCTGAACCCTACAGGCAAATTTTAAAGATAACTGGTTAGAGCTAACATTCAAAACTGAATGTTACAAGAAAGTGACAAATACACAAAACAAATAGCACCTGAAGAAGCAAACATTCTGTTGGACCATATGATAGGTAAAATCTCAAACAAAGTTTACTAGGGGGAGGAGTTGCAAAAATTAACAGCATTCTTCTTAACAAGAGGACAGGTTAATTTTCTACATAGGGACATTTATTTTTAACAATAAACCTAAAAGAAAAACGAAGAGAGATCAACTGCGAGCTTCTATGCTGTAAATCAATGCTATAGGCTTTTATTGAGGTCTGCATTATTTCAACCAATTTCTTTATAAACATGTTTAATATTTAAGTAAAATGACTAATGGTTTTGAAACAAAAAAGCTTGTTTAATTGCACAACTTGAAAAAAATATGCATTGCATTAATCCTCACACTCAACCCTTAACCCTCTAAATAATTCTGTGGCTTAGTAAATATTACAGTAATATTTAACTTTATTAACTTAATAAAATCTCTGAATATAGTTCACTTGATTATACAAAAGATGGCTTTCCTGTAGCTCAAACAGTAGAGCGTCGGCGCTAGCAAAAATTTATTAAATTGTAAATGTGTACCTTGAAATGCAATGTAAGTTACTTTGGCTAAAAGTGTCTGCCAAATGCATAAATGTAAACATATTAACGGACTAAAAATACAACAGTTTATTTTATCTAAAATGTACAGTTATATTTTATTTTTTCCACTAAAACAATTTAGTATTAGACTAACAAATTGTTTATTTATAATACACATAATATATTTGTGAAATTTCTATCAATTTATTTAAGGATGGAAAATTAAACTGATCTGTTTCAGGGAACAATAATATTACAAATAATTTCAAATCAAAATGAATATATTTAAACACACTCTTAAGAAATTTAGTAAGTTTACTCAATTAAAACAATGTACCCCTCCCCCAGCCTCCGCTGTCCTTCAATACCCACCAGGTCTGGATTTGTTACATTAAAAAGCTTAATGTTTTCAAAGTTTTGACCGATATTGTATGTGATCTAGGTTTCAGTGCACTAGAATGATTTTACAATGGAGCAGGTCTTAAACTGTCCGACTCCCTATAGTGGGAGCTGATTAAAACGCACCAGTCTATGTTATGTCCACGCCATTTTAAATACTTTTGCATGGCGTATTTGTAGTGGTGATTTAAGAGCTCATACTTGAGTTCGTGTAGTAATTATGATGTTTTACAACAACGTGACAGCTTTTGTCATTTGAAAGTTCATAAATGAAGTGTTCCCTTTTGACAAGCCACTGACCCCAAAGGGGAACCTGTACAAAATCGTTTTCCATTGGGCATGTATAGTTATAGTTGCTTGACCACAGTACACTTATCGTTATACTTTCAAATGGCGGTTGAAATAAACGGTGATCCAAATAGTACGAACGTTAACCCACTCCAAAAAAAAAAAAAAAAAAAAACCTAACATACATATGGCTGCCCCACTAACTAACTTCGAAAACTACACTGTTATGTACACGTACACACGGTCAATGTTTAATCAACTTTTGAAAACATTTTTGCAAATATACATAGTTATAAAAGGACTACGTTACTTACAGGAAATTCGAGTAATGCTGTTCACGTCGTTGCTGAGAAAAGCAGTCCTTCAGTGACAGGTGCCTCTTGTTTGAGCCGCGAAACTTGTTAAACTTCTTAAGATAACGCAAAATACAAACACAATTGTTAGGAAATCCTTAATAATTAACTTCTGAATTAAACATTACAAACATAATTAGTATTAGCTGGCTAAATTACATAACGTACCACGAAATGAGAGGAGTGCGGGTCTTGCCGTTGCTGAGGAAAGCCGTCCTTCAGGTGACTTCGATTAAGCTACGAAACTTGTTGAATATGACGTAAAATACAAAGACAATTGTTAGAAAATGCTTAATAATTATTAACTTTTTAATAAAGTGTTACAAACGTAAGTAGGATTAGCTGACTAACCTTACTTACCAGGAGCTGTGAGGTTTATGGCCAGTCGACGTCGCTGCTGAGGAAAGCAGATTTTCACGTGATCACTTTAGCCGCGAAATTTACTCAATTTATTTAAACTGTCATTTATTAAGCTGGAACTTTATTTAGGAAAATTGGTTGGAAATACTTAATAATTTTAGTTTCTAAAACAGATCAGTACAAATAAATATTTATCAAATATTTCTATTAGAATTCACCAGAAATATTGAAGGTATATTAAAAATATAATTAGTTAGTTAAATACTTATTTATTTTCATTACATAAACTTAAATAATATATGTAAATTTTATAGAAATTATTTGTTGGATTTTTAATTATTCTTTTTAATCTGACCCACTCAAAATATCACTTAAATGATTTCAAAAGATTTTATTAAGTTAATATAGCTCTTTATTTTTGTGAAATTTACTAAGCCACTGAATTATTTTTTACAGTGCAGCTGACAACTGAATTTTCATAGCTGTCCCCGTCTCTCCGTTTTTTTTTTCCACTTTTGATAAAGATATTAAAGTAGTTTTTAATTTTTTCCTTGTTGTTAAAATTAAAAATAGTTTTTAAATATTATTGGATGTCACTGTTACCACCAGTCATTGCACAAGTTAAGGTTACGCACGATGACGAAAGCACATTTGGGCTAGCCCTCCCGGAACTCATTGAGATTGCATTGCAGTGGCTGCAGTTCGAAAAAAAAAAAGATCTTTGAATGGAAGTCTATGAGAGCACTCTGTGGGATTCACAGTTTGACAGGAATCACCCAAAAAGGTGACGCTGATTTTACTATTTAGAGGCAGCAAAAACAGACTAGAATAGTGAAAGCTAGCGTAACACTGTGGTTGAATGTAAAAGAAAAAAAAAATCCCTCCCTTTCCTTTGGTGGTGCGTCGCCCAATTGCCCTAATTGAGAAACTGCCACTGCTCAGCACATAGAGACTCTTTCACCTAGATATCACACTATAGAGACTGTGTCTGTTCCCCAAACTAGAAAATAAAAAAAAAGTCCAAACCAATTTAAGATTAACAATTTAATTGAGGTAAAAAAAATAAAAAAAAAAATGTATAAACAAATTATATTGTATATCGGGGCCCTTTCTATGAAAGCACTTTTTGTAAATGTTATGATCACTGATCATAACCTAGATGTGCTCTGTTTTTACAGAAACATGGCTAAAACCTGATGATTACATTATTTTAAACGAGTCTACCCCCCACAATTACTGCTATAAACATGAGTCATGTCCAAAAGGTAAAGGGGGAGGTGTTGCTTTTATTTATAACAATGTTTTCAGTATTTCTCAGAGGGCGGGCTTCAAGCATAACTCCTGTACCAACCTCCAGTGTGCCCACCCCCCTCCCTGGTGTTACGGCTCGGGATGAGCCTTCTGGGAGGGGCGAGTAGTGTCACAACAACTGCCGTTCTCCTGTTGCTTTTGAGATTCTTTCCTTATTTGGTCATTTTCCTTTTCTTGTTAGGTTAATTAATTACTTCACACCTGTTTCTGTTCTTCTTATTACTTTCCTTGTGTTTTATAAACCCTTTCTGTTTGGTTCCGGTTGTCGTTTGTTGAAGTATCATAGTGTGAAGTGTATTTAAGTTGTGTATGTGTTTTTCTCCACCCTTGTGAACATTAAAACCTTCTCCTTTTTGATTATCTTCTGACATCCTTCTTTGGACGATACATTGTGTTACAATTAACAGGACTGAGGATTTTCTCCTGGATTTCCAGCAGGAGGGATGGCCTTTGGATCAGTATGTGGAGGAGTTTCTGAGCATGATACATCTGGTGAGTTGGAGAGATTCCATGATTAATGCATGTTCATATGACCCCACAGTCATACTTATTTTTTTTTTTTCAGTTTTTTTTATTTACACTTCTTTTTTTTTTCTTTTTGAGTTTGTTTTCCATATTCCATCCAGGAGGTGCTGGCCATTCGCCAAGAGATTGTGTATTATGTATGTGAATTTTTTGCATGTGAATCTGCAAAACAAAAGTACAAAATGTACAGAAAGTACTCGGGCTCATTCAGTAGCACTTCAAATGCACACTTTGGAGTCCATGCACTTTAGTTTGGGACACAACTTATATGTAACTTACCTGGCTACCTATCTGCTCTATTGCTTCGATCCACCATCTTTCTGTCTTCTCATTGTGCCTTCACTGCTGTGGAATCTCATCACCTTACAAATACCTACCTGTTTGTCAGCTAAGTCAGCCCTGCTCATCTGTTTGACCCATTTATACTCAACAATAAATACCTTAGTTGCGTGTTATCTTCTGTTTCGCTGACAAATACTGTTTTAGAAGAACTGCCAAAAATATATATATTCAGAAGGCAGCACATTTTTGCTGCCTTTTGATACCACTCTATGATGCTGAGTGTGTAGGCCACTGACTAGGAACGAAGTAACAAACATGGGCATTGTGGACAACTGTTCCTGAATAATTTCAGCAGTGCCTATGCAGTCTCCTTGAGTGTATAGCTGACCTAATGTGCTTTAGAGGACACACCACTCTAGAGGGAACTGTGCCTCCATCAAACACTTCCTACTTTAATTAGAAAGACAGCTGTAACCCATAGGAAAGAAAAATCAAAAGTGAGATCTCTTAAAAATCTCAAATATTTTTCCTAGACATAAAATAGGTTACTTTAAAATCGAATGGAGATTTTTGCTTGAGTCTTGAGTCAAACTTGTCTCCTGAGACAAAATCTCTAAGAATCCCAGCGGTCTCCTTTAAAGCTTTAAAAGAGATCTCAACAGCATCACACACTGCTCAGATATTTCTCCCAGTCTAAAGATTCTGGTGGTCTCACATTTGTCTACTCCAAAGTTTCAAATGTGAGAGATCCAGAGTCTCTGGCTAAGGAGAAAAGGCTAAGCACAAGTGTGTGATGTTGTTGAGTTATCTACTAAAGCTGTATAAGAGACAAATGTGAGAGATCCAGAGTCTTTAGCTAAAGACGAAAAACTGAACACAGTGTGTGATGTTGTTGAGATCTCTTCTAAAGCCTTAAAGAAGACCATTTTGAGAGAGTTTTTGTTTCAGGAGAAAAGTTTGAGAAGCAAGAGACTCAAGCAAAAGTTTCCATTCAATCTTAAGGTACCCTCATTTTTGTCTTGGAGAAATATTTGAAATAGTAAAGAGTTATATTTTTTATTTTATTTTTCTTCCTTCTGGTTAGCTTGAATGTCATTTATTTACACCATTTAAATCAAAGACAATAAATGAATTGTCATATTTGAAGTTGTTTTACGTAGACAGTGATTTATTGCACAGTGATTTAATGGCTGAAACCTTAACCTATATTTACATACATGCAAAAATGGCCCACACAAAGCAATATTTTATTACTAAACAAAGCTGTAACAGAGACAGTGGTGTGCCAACTGCTACAAGGTGTTCAAGCAGTGGCGGCACCCCTGCTCTGGATGTACCGGCCCATGGAGGCGTGAAAAAATGAAGTGACGTGCTGATTAAGTCAAAAAGTTGGTGTTTATTCCAAAATGTGAAAAAACAAAGATTTTCCAAAAGAATGCAAATTATATTTACAGTGTAACTCAAAAAGTAGGAAAAAATAAATAAATAAATAAATAAATACAAAAAAAAAAATTGTACAAAGTTTAAATGTACAAACAAAACTTTTGGCTATGTCAATAATTTGACCCAAAAATCAAGCAAGCAACTTTCCCCGACTCACTCTACGAACTCCTTTACCAGACTGAGAGAAACACTTAAAAAGTATAAGCCCCTCCCACTAGGACTAAACCATTAAATAATTGATGGTAACAAATAAGTTCAAGAAAGACAAAACAATTAAATAGCAACTTAATTGTAACAAAGGCATAACTATTAGAACTAAAAATTATGCAGAAATATACAACCATTTCAAACAACACAAACTAAGTTCATTATTATGGTTTACCAAAGCATCAAACAAACACCAATCTCCCCCTCCGGCATGAGACCAATTAAGTGTGCCGTCTATTGGCGGGAAACAGTTATTTAAAAATGGTGGCAATGTGGTGCCCGGGTTTCTTCTGTTTTTATGAGAAAATGTTCCAGTACGTAAGTATGACTGTTTACTTTATGTAAGTGGATGATTGAAAACAATAAACATTTAACATGCCAACCGGTTTTGTTTGTATTCTTAAAAATACACAAATTAACAACAAAAAAATTATTGACTCACCAAGTGTTAACCTAAACAAAAATGGTGAGAAGAGGATCAACACTTAAACAATACACAATCAATTACATACACACACATACTTGGTGTTAACTGGTGTTACATTGCGCAAAACGAATATGTGTCGTTGTATGAAAAGTCTATGCATGCCTAGTGTGTTGTGTTCTAAGTCCAGTGCCAGTCTCTAGTCACAGTGCCCCACTGTGACAAAAGCAAAAAAAAAAAAAAAGGTTTTGATCTTATAATAAACATCTTGCACTTGTAAATCTTTTCTAGTGTGTTTGGAAGATGTGGTGTGTGCAATCCTAAACACTGAAGATACATTTAAACATTTAAACTAGTAACCCTTGCTATACTGAAATGCTATTTAAATGATAGTTTTAGTATTTACAATATTAGTGAATGTTTAATGTTTCTCCTAAAATAAGACTGAAGGCCTCTTATACAAAGCTGATATCTCAATGAGCTCAAGAGAATCATCCCTTAGTATCATGAGCATAGAGTAATCTCTTTTAGAGCCATAGCCTTGTTGGCAGTGCATCAACATGACAGCACAACTGCTTCTCACAAAACATGGGCTCAAAATCCCAGCTAAAGGTACTTTGCTGCTCCCGTTCAAGTGTTCAAGGCAACAGCAACCTCGGAGCAGTAAAACTATTTTTTTTATAATGGAGTCTTGCAAGATATTAAAGACAATAAAGACATATCCCATATTTCTCACACGTTTCTTTTCCCATTGTCATTCTGGATACCTTTAAGAAATTTATCATGTCTCAGTTGTGTCTACTTTTATTTCTCTTAAGGATTTTTAGGAGAAACATCTGAGACATTGTTGAGACTAAAATGAGAACTACATGAGAATCAAAACAAAGTCTCCTGAGGTTAAAAAGTTAGAAATTTTTTCCTATGGAAACTTGGGTGTGTGGGAATCTGGATTAAAAAATATTTTTTTGATGTTTAAAAGAAAGTGATAATTGCCACTCCTGAAAACACTGTACAACACACACACACACACACACACACACACACATATATATATATATATATATATATATATATATATATATATATATATATATATATATATTCACATGTTTAACACATTCACTGTTTGCTGTCAGAATTGTTTGGATTTGCGTGTGTGCCTCATCAACCACTTAATCTTCAACTTGTCATAAAGACTGAGCCAAGATGTTATGAGAGGAAAGTACTAATGAAAGACAACAGATAAAGGAGAAAGATGTCATCCTTTTATCAGTACCTCTACACGCTTTCTCCTATCACTCTGCTCTCTTGTTCTCTCTATACCTCTATCTCAGTTTGTCCATCACACACCCTCCCCCAGAAGAGCTCAAATTAACGCTGACCTTCAAATGACAACTGGTAGATGAAATCCTCGTCCCTGTTATTAACTGCATATTTCTTCACAAGTCCCTTTGTGCCAATTACCCAGCAGGACTTAAAGGTCTCTCTCAGAACTGGACGGGTGAGCTTCAATAATATTAATTAGTAAACATAACTTAGGGATTCAGGAGTTTAACATAGGTGATATCAGTGCTGTTACAATAATATTTTAGGTTATTTTCTGCCTCATGTCCACGTATCGCATATCTCCAAGAATTTTAAAGATAGGAACAAAAAAAATATATGTATATATGTTTAGTAAAAAGTACACTTAAAATTGAGGTTTAACAGCAGACTGTATCAATAAATATTTAAATTCACAGATTTTTTGCTTTAGGAACCAGATTTTACCGGAACACAAAGATTGATTATCACACAAAAATAAGATTACAATCAAATATATTTATATTTATTATAATTACTGCATAGGCATATGAAACATTTGAATTCATTACATTTATATAAAAAAAATGTCTGGGAACAAAAAGCGCTTTACATGGAAAGGGGAATCACTTCAACCACTTCCAATGTGCAGCGTTCACCTGGATGATGCGCCAGAATGCCTACCACACACCAGCTTATTGGTGAGAGGAGACAAAGTGATGAAGCCAATCAGTATATCGGAATGATTAGGAGGCCATGATAATGGACAGAGGCCAATGGGCGAATTTGGTTGGGATGCCCCTACTCAGGACCTCGTTTTAATATCTCATCCGAAGGACCATGCTTTTTCACAGTATAGTGTCCCCATCACTACTAGGGCATTAAAGGTTGAGGGTGAGTTATTAATGGCATAATTTTGATCATTGGGTGAACTAACCCTTTAATAAGTCTAAGAAATAACTGTTCTCTTTATTTTATTTTTTTTTATTTCAATGATCAATTTGTGGAAAAAAGTTCAAATAGGAGGTAAAACATTCTAAAAACTCATAGCCTGCAAGTACAGTTATATAGGTTTGAAGAGACTCATGAAATAATTCAAAAGAGAAGTCAGTTAGTTGAGTTTGTGGCAAAATATTTCACGGTGCTTGAGTACTGTTTATAATTGCATATTATAATTTATACTCAGAAAGCAGAACTGAAATGGCATTAATTGAACCATTTCAAATGCACCAGCAGTGTATTTTTTCCAGGCATGGTTTTCATCATTGAATATTTCTTAAAATAGTGTTAGAATCTTGTCTAGTCTCACTCTTGTGAACCATGTCTCGTGTCAGGTCTCAGATTTTTGCATTCACTTTGATATTGCTTAAATCTGTTTCAACGTGTTTACACTTATATTTGAATATTTTTGCATTTTAATATGACCTGTCATGCCAGCCCAGAAAATGTATTATTATTATTATTATAATTATTATAATTATTATTATTATTATTATTATTATTACCTTAACCAGGATTTTGCTTTAATCATTAATCTCACTGAATTTTGATACATTTATCTTAAACAATTTGTTTCTTTACTCTTCGTTACTCTTTAATTTTATATTTTAAACTCTTTAGATTTAAAAGTTTGCTTAAATGGGTTGTTGACATGAAATGGCATTTTCAGTGTTATACAAGATAAAAAACTAATAATAATAATATTGTCATCATTTAAAATGTCTTTGTATAAAAACTGTTTTGTTAATAGATTTATTATTATTTTTATTATTATTATTATTATTATTATTATTATTTTAAATTTTTGAGCTAAATCTCAAAATCTTCTTCATTTGACTGTCTCAAAAATGTTCAATAAATTACAACTTTCATAAACTAAAAGCGCAAAATTGTTAATAAATACCTCAGGAATAATTGTATAAGTGTCTATTGAAATGAAGTTTCTAAGAAGTGTCTAAGAAATTAAGTTTGTTTGTTTTACTTGTATTTGTGCTGGAAAGCGGAGTTGGAGATTCGCTTGTGGCCTCATCTCAGGGAACCCCCGGGCCTCGGATTGGTTGCAGATCTGTTGTTTGGATGACGTCTTTTGGGAAAACCCTTCTGGTGATTGGTTGGTTGCCTGGTTACGTAGAAGCTTCGGATAGTTTCTCTGTTTGCAAGACTTCGAAGATTCTTGGCAGTCAAGAATTTCAATGGAGTGTTTTGAGTCATGGATTCAATTCAATTCAAGTTTATTTGTATAGCGCTTTTTACAAAACAAATCGTTACAAAGCAACTTTACAGAAAATTATGTTTCTACAATATTTAGTAGTAGCTAGTAGTTTGTGCACATTTGACAGGATTTTAGAAAAAATAAAAATAATAATAATAAAAGACGTAGTCAGCTAGACGATGAACTATCAATATTAATAATTAAGTTATTATATGATTCAGTCACACATTTAGCAATAATTGTTAGTTCTGTTTGTTGTTTCAGGGTTAGCATCATCTGAGGTCCTCTGAGGGTCAGCATCATCTCTTCTCAGGTGTTCTGGATCCAGACTGGAGCTTGTGTAAATCCTCGTTACCGAAACATAGAAACAAAATACAGACATCATTAGCATAGCTGCTGATCCAACAAAGTAAAATTAGTTTAACCCAAGCTAATGAATAAAAATGCACCTTTGATCAGATGCAACTACACTCACAATTATAAAGATACATTATTCGAATGCTTGGCGAAAGAGATGTGTTTTTAATCTAGATTTAAACAGAGAGAGTGTGTCTGAACCCCGAACATTATCAGGAAGGCTATTCCAGAGTTTGGGAGCCAAATGTGAGAAAGCTCTATCTCCTTTAGTGGACTTTGCTATCCTAGGAACGACCAAAAGTCTTTTTGTGATTTTAGGGTGCGTGATGGGTTGTAGCGTGGTATAAGGCTAGTTGGGTACGCTGGAGCTAAACCATTTAGGGCCTTATAGGTAAGTAATGATAATTTGTAACTGATACGGAACTTAATAGGTAGCCAGTGCAGAGACTGTAAAATTGGGTTAATATGATCATATTTTCTTGACCTGGTAAGGACTCTAGCTGCTGCATTTTGGACTACCTGTAGCTTATTTATTGACGAAACAGGACAACCACCTAGAAGTGCATTACAATAGTCCAAGAGGTCACGAATGCATGAACTAGCTTTTCTGCATCAGAAACAGATAACATGTTTCGTAGCTTGGCAATGTTTCTAAGATGGAAGAATGCAGTTTTTGTAACTTTGGAAATATGATTTTCAAAAGACAAATTGCTGTCTAATATAACACCCAGATTTCTGACTGTAGAGGAAGTAACAGTACATCCGTCTAGTTGCAGATTGTAATCTACAAGATTCTGTGTAGTGTTTTTTGGTCCAATAATTAGTATCTCTGTCTTATCCGAATTTAATTGGAGAAAATTGTGTGTCATCCAATCTTTTACATTTTTACACTCCAAGTTTAAGCAAATAACGTGAGCTTCCGTTCAACACCGAACACAATACATCTTTCTCACACATACATTACTAAACTTACCAACTAAAATAATGATTAAACTAAGGCATAGAGATAAAATGTGTAATACATCGATTAAGAGGTCATAAGTTCCAATAAGCATATCAAACACACATAAGGCATTGCATGTGTTATTTATGAATATAATTAACCCTATATTTCTCAATGATTGTTCTTTGAGATTGTTTATTGGAAAGTTCAGTTTGTAGAAAGAGTCTCAAGCAAGCAGGAAGCAGAGGGATGGGACACAATGTATGGATCCTTTGTGTTGAGATCCATGAATTATTAATGATTCTTGTGGGGTTGCAGGGGTTTCCATACACTGTGATTATGAGATGCTTCTCGATACACAGGGTCCTTGTATCTTGTGAAAATAGTACATTTCATCAACTCTTTTAATAGGAAAACAACACGGCTGACAGGAAACCAACTCTGGATATCGATGTCACATGATTAGCTCATGATTAGTTTTCTGACAGACGTGCTGTGTTGTGGAATCACGTTATCACTTCTCTTAATGCTGACATAGAACTGAGCATTGCTCCCCTTTTAGCTAATCATTAATGGTGTTCAGATTGTGCAGTTTATTTGTGTGCTTGTTCACCAAGGTTCTACACTATTTTAGTAATTGGCAATATTCTTTTCATCCATATTTCTAAAAGCATATGAACCTGATACATTATGTCACTGAAAACTTTGTCCTCTGGTGTGACACCCTATCCTGTTTGTAAACCCCATGGACAACTTCAGTTAGTTGAAGGGCCAGATTAGTGTTTTACAAAAAAGCTTTCTTACTATATGTTTTTCAGCTACTGAAATATATTTCCTATATTTTAACTCCAAATATTTTAGCATTGGACTGGTAAGATAGAGTTATATATTTTATTTTATATTAAAAGATATACATATATATTTATATATTTTATATAGCATGGGGTTATGTGTTTCTGCATCTATCAAATTAATATAAAAAATATTAAATATAACATATATAGATACAGTGTATATATATTGAATCATTCGGGCCATTATGTATTTTAGACATTTAGCGGCAAACTTCATGACGACATTACAGAGGGCAGACAGTTTTTCAGGAACAGCATGTGTAAAATCTCACCCACTGTGGCCTCAGTTTATGTATTTATGTATGTTTGGTGTGGACTTAATTTGGGGGTTAATGGAACTGCTCTTATTTGTATCTAGGGTATAATGTTATGGTGTATGTGAGGTTGAGATGACAGATCATAGTGTGTGACCCACTTACACATGATGGGTCAATGGACACACACTCACACAATCTCTATGCGATTAAGCTGCTGATCAACGTTCATCTTGTTCTGATCCTGTTTTATGCCCTGGTGGCGATTAAGTACGGGCCAGTGTTTGCTGACACATCTCTCTGTTTTAGAAGGTCCCCACCTCAAGCTGAGTCAATATTAGCATCCACTCGCCTAGTATCCTTACATGAAGAGAGAAAGAGGGAGAGAGAGAGAGAGGCCTTGTGAGCCACTTTAATTACCAAAATTACCATTAATTTACATCATGAACATCTTTTTATGAAACCCTTTAAAATTAACACAGCATCAGTTGACCCCACACAGCTAAGTTAAATTTTACGGACAGCCATATTGCCATTTTAGCATGTTCAAACAAACAATTTATTAAAATGTGAACTTGTTTTCTTTTCCAGCAATATCTGGGTCCATAAATGAAAAACATCATAGAAAAAAACTCCCCCAAAGTTTGACACCATTCCTCTATTCCTCAAACACAATTGCTGTAGTCTCATACATTGACAAAATAAGTGAAAAATTGTCTCTGTTGCTTGACAAAAAGGACACCCTTCCCCTACCTGTGGATCATTGTGTGCTCTGTGTCTCTTTGTAGCTATTTTACCATGCACAATCCTCCATTGAAGGTCTCCAGACCTTTTCTCAATCGGAGGCTTGTACAAGGTCCTCCAGCTACCTTTAGAGGAAGCATCTAATACAAAAAGATATTGCCATTTAGACTCCTTAAGTCCTTCAAAGGAACGTAGACGTGATGCCTTCATACACACAATATTCAGCATTCCTTTTGTAGCATTACTTAAAAGACAATTTGAATAGTTCTGAAAGTAAGCAAACTCCCCTTTAGTTTTTGAAATTCATCAACAGCAAGTGCAATTTCAAGCCCTGGGAAAGAAAGTTCCTTATATGCATTCATTCGATTAAAAAAAGATATAGTCCTTTGGTAGAAATTTAACATTACTTTTTAATAAGCTATGTGCCAGTCGAATTGACCTGACAATAAACTTCGTAGCCAGTCTCTCAGCCGACATCCATCCGTTGTGACTAGATCTCCAATTAAGACATAAATTCCTGCATTCTTCAAAGCATTACTCACATATTTTGAGTGTAATATTTCTATATACATCAAAATAGTCATTTTATTCCATAAAGAAGAAGCAACAAGGTTGTTGCAAACAAGTACTCTTCCCCTGTAGGACAAATGGGGTAGCAGCCATTGCCAGCAAGACAACTGAGCAGACACTTTCTCCACAAGCCCCTCCCAATTCTGTCTTCTATATTTCATTTCATAAATAGACACCTAAATATTTAAAACCAGATCTTCCCCACTGCAGTTTATCAGGAAGCAAATGTCTCTTATGTTCTACACCACACAACAAGGCATCTTTTTTTCCCCAATTTGCTTTGCCAGTTGAAGCTTTGTTATAACACTCCAAGGTTCTTTCAGTTTCTGAACATCTTTATCATGTCTTATAATGTAATATCAATTTTACATTTATATTTTAATTTGTAACAATCTGCAAGCCCATTAACTCGGTCCTCAATTTACAAAGAAGAGGTTCAATAGCTAAAGTGCAGAGGGTTTGTCCAATTTCAGGGCAGCTCTATACTTTAGCTATTGAACAGGGACACTAAGACCACCTGCAATTTTTATCAAACACGTTGCATCTTTATTAAGTAACTTTACCATTTAAATCTAATTATCAACAAACCCAAAAGCCTTCATGATACTGAAAAGATATTTGTAATCAATTCTATCAAAAGCTTTCTCCTGATAAAATGACAAAATTCCCATGTTAATATTATCATACATGGCTAGATCAGTAACATCACACATCAAATACAGATTTTTAGTAAATATGTAAATATGAACCTGAAGAGAGTCCCATCAGTGCAGAACTTACTTCCTAGGTTTCCTAGAGTCTAGGTTTTCCTTCTGTTCAGAAGTTAAGCAGGGAAGATTCTGGAATAGTTCATTTTGACTCTGATCATCTGTTTTCTCAGTCGCAAAGTGCTGAGAATAAAAATCCACTGCTATTCTACGCATCTTCATAGGATCCGTCTTAACAAGTCCATCTGAGTTGTTCAAACTTAACATTTGTTTTTTCTTTACAGTTTTACATTCAAAAAATAAATAAAAACGAATCTATTTTTCACAAGAGCACTTTTTACATTTTCATTTAAAATAGAAGGTTAGAGAGTTTGACTCCTAACCCTCGGGTTGTGGGTTCGAATCTTGGGCCAGCAAAACCATGACTGAGGTGCCTTTGTGCAAGGCATCAAACCCCCAACTGCTCCCCGGGCACTGCAGCATAAATGGCTGCCCACTGCTCTGGGTGTGTGTTCACAGTGTGTGTGTTTGTTCACTGTTCTGTGTGTGTGCACTTTGGATGGGTTAAATGCAGAGCACAAATTGTGAGTATGGGTCACCATACTTGGCTGAATGTCACATCACTTTCACTTTTTTTGTCACTTAACAGTACAGTTTTCCATTATATCATTTTTAGTAACCAGATTTTTTGTGAACCAGCCCTTCAAGAGTCCATTTCGAAAATGTAGCTGAATGCGATGTATATATTTGACATAATTCCCTTATATGAGCTTTACCAACTTCCCACCATAAAATAGCATTGTTATATCTGCTCTTTTCATTTTTCCATGTTTCCCAGAAATATTTTACATTTTCATTTTTTTTCTTGTAATTACAGTATACAGTAAACACCTTTATATCTTCTCAAAGTTAATAAAACATCATTAGAACTGAACATATTTTACAGTGGAGAAAAACGTCTCAGGTAACGAATATAACCATGGCTCCCTGAGTAGGGAATGAGACAATGCGTCCTCTAGGGGTCGCTTTGGGGAATAGTATACCCATGTCACCATGCTGAGGGGAGTGCAGGCCAGAATCATGGCGAGCACTAAGTACCACCTCTGGGAGTTGCCCCGGGACGTTTTAGACGGCTGCCTGTGAGAGTACCCCTTATGGCCAAAGGCCTAAGCTACATACCAAACTTACCTGTAGGGCCTCAGCCCAGGGTAGAGCTGAAGGTTTGGAATCAGGAAAGATTCCAGAGAATCTCAGCCTCAGCTTCTTCATCTTCCTCAAATATCTCCTGCTTTCCCTGTGTAAAAACCCAGCAGAGCACTAACCTCAGTATCAGAAAGTGTAAAAGATATAACATCATCCTCCCGAGGCTCTCTCTCATCCGTCGCCATTATGAGCGTGAAAGGGAAAGTCCATCTTTAAACCATTCAGACAGATCCACCTGTATTCTCATAAGCTCATTCTCCTCCATGCCTCAACAGCGACAGGCAGGGCCGTTTGAAGGAATTTGGGGGCCCCAAGCAAAATGGACATAGAGGCCCCCCGACAACCCCCCGTCATCCCCCCCCCCCCACACACACATGCAAAGCCTACAGGAACCACAGCATAGCCATACAGTTTAAGTTCACCCGCACTTTATATAAATTAAAAAAAGTTTACAGTGCAAATACTGCTTGAAACAGAGTATTTGCACAGCCGTCTAAACCCAGCAGAGCACTAACCTCAGTATCAGAAAGTGTAAAAGATATAACATCATCCTCCCGAGGCTCTCTCTCATCCGTCGCCATTATGAGCGTGAAAGGGAAAGTCCATCTTTAAACCATTCAGACAGATCCACCTGTATTCTCATAAGCTCATTCTCCTCCATGCCTCAACAGCGACAGGCAGGGCCGTTTGAAGGAATTTGGGGGCCCCAAGCAAAATGGACATAGAGGCCCCCCGACAACCCCCCCCCCCCACACACACACGCAAAGCCTACAGGAACCACAGCATAGCCATACAGTTTAAGTTCACCCGCACTTTCTATAAATTAAAAAAAGTTTACAGTGCAAATACTGCTTGAAAAAATTGTTTGGTGGGAATTCAATAGTGATTTGCTCTGTTTTTTTTTTTTCTTCTAATAATATGACAGCACAAACTTAGTTAAAACTCTGGGCTGAGCAGGATATTAGCTATAATTATAGAGCTTTTGGTACCTTGTGCTTTATAGAGGAAAAATCAGCACTGAGAAGTGATGCATCTGTTGATGTTGAGGATGAAGTTGATGGTGTAGCTGGGAAATAATTGAAACAAAAATCTGAAATTACCTGTGAAGTACGTTTTACCATTTCACTGTTAGCTTATTGAAAGAGGTCACTATTACCAGCTCAGGGGTGCGTTAAATGAACAACTAAGTTTCCTTTTTTAGATGTTTTATTTTTTATTTTTATATTTCAAGGAAGACGCGCTTCTGCTCCTTTCATTAACAGAGACACGCAGAACATGCAGGATTCATATTTAAACAGACTGTTCCTGCTTAATATTTACAGATATTAGTCCGTATCGTGGTTTGATGTAAGTGCAATGACCTATTTTTAATTCATTCATTCAAAATTTGGCAAATTACCTGTCATTCTGCGTTAAACTGTAAATTCCGTTTTTATGACTGGATTCTGCGATTCTTGCAATCGAAACACGCCACGACGTTCTCTTTATGTTTGCCTGAGCCCTCAAATCAAAACACTGCTGACTCCTTGCAGTCTGCGATTTCTGATCTGCGTTTTCCTTATCCCGTTACAGTAACATATTACAGTAACCATATTCCTTCCGTTCGAAAAAAAAAAAAAGCAGAGATCACTTGACCTGGTTGGCCTGCTGCTGTCAGGGACAACTGAGAGGGGGCCCCTTGAGGGGGATCCCGATAACAGTGTCATTACATGTTACTGCATTGACGATCAAAGGGGCGCCCACACAGTGTCGTTGCATTTTATTCTTAACCAGTCGTTGTCTTGGGGCCCCAGGTCAGTTCGGGGCCCCAAGCAATTGCTTGGTTTGCCTGCCTTGTTGCGACGGGCCTGGCGACAGGTCCTGAACCGTGGGAAGCAGATGGCTGTTTTTTGTTTACTTTTTTTTTCCCAGAAGAGAGACGAATGAAAGCAGAGCTTTTTTTCATTGAAAAAATGCTCACAATGAACGCAGATTGCCTCCTCAAAGACATCGCGTGTGTGCTCTTCACCAAAAACAAGCAAAGAGGCAAAGATCGAGTGTGTAATTGGGTGTCAAATAACGCTGACACGGATGCACACATTGTCTAAACGCTTGCTAGTTGTCGCCATGAAAAACAGAGAACGATCGCTCTTACCAGCTCTTTCAGATGCACGCTTCAAACAGAACAGTCAGTGAAGACGAAGAAGAGAGTGACGTGTTCTCCCGGTGCTTGTTTATGGTCGCGCCGGTAGTGACCTCAGAGGCTGTCGCCTGCCAACAAGTTGCTGTTTTTTCAATGTAAGCTTCAGACATGAGCCACGATGAGGTGTTATAGCGACCCATAGCGACCCCTAGAGGACGCAGTTCGAAGTTCCCTTGAAAGGGAACTGACAGCTTAGTTCATAATTCATGGTGGCCTAAGCTTTAAAGCCATTGATTCTACTTTGTAACTGGGCTAATGGGAGGTTTCCATAATTCTTAACTTTGTTTTGAAAAAATATTATATCCTTTATCCTTTATTGACCCCCGAGGGGAAATTAATTGGATTTACAACCCAAAATTAATTATAATTACAATTACAATTACAATTACTATAATATAATATAATATAATATAATATAATATAATATAATATAATATAATATAATATACACCATTTTTTTCAATATCACTTGTCCTATGTAAGGTTGCGGAGCTTATATAAGCATCTTTAGCAAATTAGCACATTAGCATTTTATATAATATGCATAAACTGCATTTTTACTGTTACTTCTGAGCTTCCTTATGAATTTTGGCCAAAATCAACTCATCACTAACCTTAAGTTTGTCCCTGACTGTCATTGGTGAAAAGAGTGCCAAAGTTACAATTATGGGTGCAGTCTTTTGAGGCATGCAGGGACTTGACGGAGAGGCAGGCATAGGGTGACTTAATAGACTCTTTCTGACAGGTTGGCAAGAACAGCCAATGCTTAGGAGATACACCAAGTCACTCTTGGCTGCATTATTTTGGTTTCCGTGGGTTTAACTTTTTAGTGACAAGAAGGTGACAGGTCGCAAGAAATGTGCAGGAGCCAGGTGCAGTGCAGGTGAGCATCAATCAGCAAAATGGAAGCAAGAGCAAATTAGTCATGACATGTATGGCTGTATTTCAAAAACATCATAATGCTCATTTTGACAAACATATCAGTCAACTTTATATTTATGTAAATATATTTTTGACCATTTTTGAAAGCGTATTTAAAATTAAATAAATAAAATAAAAATATATTTTGGAATGTGAAGGTTTTTTTTCACTTATATGTTTAGTTAGTTTCATTGTCATGGACATTTATTTTGTTTCCCATCACTTTCCTGTTTCCATTGTTCTAGTTTCCTTGCACTCATCAGTTTCCGTGGACACCCATTAATCATGTCAGCAGTTTTTCATTTTGGTTCATTATCTCTGTTTATTTAAGTTCCTCTTGGTTTTCTGTTCATTGTCAGTTGTTGTTTGTGGTATACACAAATTTTTCGTTAAACCTCGTTTTTACTTTTATCTGCCAGACATCCTCATCAGTCAGTGTAACAATTTTCAATTTCAAATTTATATTTCATTGAGCTTCATGGTTTACAAGATATATTTAACAAATATTTAAAATATATTTTGGCCAGATGGGTTGCGAAGAGTGAAATTTTTTTAGCAGAACACACATTCTCCCTTTAACAATTTTACTGTCTCCAATTCACCTATGCTGTTTGTTTTTTACCTATACCAACACAGGGAGAACATGCAATCTCCACATAAAAAGGCCTACTGACTCAAACCAGGGACCTTCTTGCTGTGAGGCGACAGTGCTGCCTACTGCTAATTTAAATGGGGTTGAAGATGCTTTTTGATCGCAATGGTGTATTTCAATGATCTAGAGGGGGTTAAGATTGAATCCTTGACCTCATTGCAGGAAACCCACCTAACAGCCATTTCACATTCTGAAAACATACTGTGCAGTCCACCAATTCAATGTGTCCAATTCACATATTTGTCAATTTGGGAATCAAATGCATCATTTTTCAAATGTAGTACAGTGTAATAGTGCAGTTCAGGTTAGCGGTTTTATTGTTTTATTGGGTTTTGCGGGCAGAGCCGGATTAAATAAATGGACTACACTAGGCAGGCTGCATTTTTTGGGCCCCCCTCCATCGATGTAATTTATGAATTTAAATCTGAAACTTACCAAAGTTACTAATAAAAGTTAATTCACATTTTTCCTAACCTAGTCTTTGGTTACAAATTGGTTTGCGTCGTATAATAAACAGTCCATCAGACTATTTTTTGATATTCATTATTTATACGTCATTACACGGCTCTATTAAATGCTATTAAATTATCCTCCTCCATTGGGAGTGTCATTGTTAAGGCAGTAGTACCAGTAAATAACCAATAGGTATCAGTAAACTATGTAAACAGAGCAAACTTATTTGCTCTGTCTACATTTAATCAACACATATAATTAAGATTTTCTGCAAAATGCAATAGCTTACAACATTTATAAAGGTTGTAATTAAGAAGGCAAACATGACCCCTTCACATTCATCAAGACAATTTAGAAACTTTCTAACAATAAATAATAATAAATATAAGGATGGAGGATTTAAACTATGGAAAACTAAAGGTCTTGTATATGGATGGAATACTTCTTACTTTTCAAAAATTGTGTGATAAACTCCAGATTCCCTCAAAACATTTTTTTTTTATATTCACAGCTTAAAACGTTTATGTCTTCCAGGTCTACAGATATTATGTACATTCCCAAACTGTCATTAATTGAGGAAATAATTGAAAAAAGAGGTGAAAAGGGCCAGTTGTCAAAATATTATAATTTAATAATGTCTAACTCTAAAGAGTCTGCTGTAGACAAATTAAACGCATGGAGGAAAGACATTCAAGAAGAAATAGAAGAATTTGAATGGACTGAAGCATGTTTAAACGATATTGGGCTCACTTCTGGCTGGCTGATGTTCTTCCATCAGTTTGCCGTTCTGTGACGGCGCTGATGTCGTTCTGTGACGGCACAGTGTCTTCCGCTGCATTTTCCACCGCATCTGACCGCCGCTGACGTCTCCTCGGACTTAACTGGCTGGCGCCTCTATATAAATACAGTGATGGGCTAATGTGACGTAATGTAAGAGTCTATGGTTAAGATAAACATCGTCACTATTTTTAGTTAATTACTAAATATTGAAATAGGACATTTGTACATTTTATTTTATTTTTATTATTATTATTAATATTATTATTATTTTTTTCTCTGTCTGGGCCCCATCCCGCCAATCGGGCCCTAGGCACGTGCCTTAATCCGGCTCTGTTTGTGGGTACTGGTTGATTTCCCACATCCTTGGGAAGGCGCTGGTCAATAAAATGTATGAACGTGCAACACTATATCTCTGTCTTTCTCTCATTTTGGCTCCCTGAAACACTCCAGCACTTCTTACTGCTTACACCTGATCATTGGCAAACAACATTCCTGATCAATTATTGACTGCAACAAAGAGTGCCACTGGTTTATTAGCTGTGATAAGTCATTTGATTATGCTGATAGGCACCAAGCATAAAAAATTTCCTCACATAAACATTCTCATCATTCCTTCCAGAAGAGGCTTTGAAGTCACTCTTTGAGGTTCCACATCAAAGTCAGGAATAGAATACATGAAGAGGGTGGAGTACAGAGGAAGATCTTTTACTCACCCCAAGCACATAAACCATTCCGCTGGTCTCAGTGTGTTTCTTTGCACCAAGAATGTTTAAATACTGTAACTTGTTCACTATACATTACTTTACAGAGTCCTGAGTTATTTGTACACATAAATGAACAAATATATTTGTTTAACGGAAATACATTTATTTTATTTAATATTAATGCATTTTTAAGATTTTTAAGATCGTCTTTACTTAATTAGTCGATTATTCTTCAAAATAGTCAATATTGAAATTAAAAGAATTCATCAAAGGAAAAGACATTGCACAGTATAGTATATTGTATTTTACAAATGTGGGTTCTGGGCTGAGACTGTTTAAGAACTACTGCTTCACATTAATAAGGGCATAAGCTTGTCGTGATATAAAAAATTAGCTAGACTACATTAAGGTTCTGTCTTCTGTCAAAACAGAAATTCAGTCATTTTTTGATGGATAGCAAGTTTTTTCAGAAAAATAGGTATACATATTTTGCAGCTAGTTTGATTGCCATCTAATCCTCTATGAGTATGAAGTGTAGTATCGTCATCCCAAAACAACAACAACAACAAAAAAACAACAACAATTCAATTGTTCAAATTGTGGAAAGGATATTTGCCTTGTAGTGGTGTATTTGGGGCAGACAAGAAAAAAATCATCCTCAATTTGATATAAGTCTAAGAGATTTCCTGTGCCAATGACTGGACTTTTAGACTTGTTTTTCCTCTCTATTCTGAAGAAAATCAGTGTGGGCAGAGAGCCTGCTAATTGTCACGTTATTGTCACACCGTCAGTCTCTGTGTCCCTGGGTGTCCACTAGTGAGCTCACTTCCCCTTAGGAACTTCACCATAGGCACTATAATTCATCTAGTCTGGTCCTGTCTTCATAATAATTGCACTCCAGTTAATGGCACCAGGTGCAGGCATCTATTGTCATTAGTCTCCTTATAAATACCTGTCTTTCCCTGTTGTTTGTATGGAGTCCTTACCCTTCGTTATTCAGCCTTCTCGTTCCCCGAGATTCATCCCTGCCTTCTCGTCCTCCGAGTTCCCGTTCCTTTCCTTTCCTTTTCTTTTCTTTCCTTTCCTTTCCTTTTTTTTTTTTGTTTTGTTTTTGTTCTGGACTGATTGTTGGTTTTGACCCTGGATTGTTTGACCTCGATTTTGGATTATCCCTCAATAAAGCTTACCTGCTTTTGGATCTCGCTCTCCTTGTATCTCTCTGAATACACAATCGTTACAGAAGGACTCCATCCAAGAGATCCAGCGGTATGTCTGCTCCAATTTCCTCCACGGCCATCAAACGGGAGAGGAATGGTTTTGAGGGTACTCGTCTGGTTGTGTTCCGTGGAACCAGAGGAGATTGCTCCGGAGTGAGTAGTCGAGAGGGGGTCCGGCAGCGATCTCCACTGTGGCCTCCCGTTGACCCGGGGTTCGGATGGGAGCCGCCGTCTCCCCATTGTGGACAGAGAGGGGAGAGGAGGCGAAAAATCGGCTGAGCCAGTGCCGCTGTGCAAGATGGCCGCCAGTCTAGTGCCGCTGCACAAAATGGCCGTCAACCCAGCGCCGCTGCGCAGCATGGCCACCAACCCAGCACCACGAGGCAAGATGTAAGCCAGCTCCAGACCACAGCACAGGATGCCCGCCAGCTCAGCGCCACGAGGCAACATGGCCGCCAACCCAGTACCACGAGGCAAGATGGAAGCCAGGTCCACACCACAGCACAAGATGGCCGCTAGCTCAGCGCCACGAGGCAAGATGGCCGCCAGCCCAGCGCCACAGCACAGGATGGCTGCCAACCCAGCGCCAAGAGGCAAGATGGACGCCAGCACAGCGCCACATCACAAAGTGGCCACCAGTCCAGCGCCACAGTGCAAGATGGCCGCCAGCTCAGCGCCAACACCGAAGAAGGCTGCAGAGACATTTTTGGATTATTTCGCCATACTGTCAAAAATCCTAGAGATTCCCAAAACTGTTCACATCACGTCTGCTGAGCCAGCACCACAGTATACGATGGCCACCAATCCAGCGCCGCTGCGCAACATAGCCGCCAGCCCGGAGCCACTGCAGAGGATGGCAGTCACAATGGGCTTTCCTGAGTTGAGTCAGGTTTCCGTTGACCCTCCGGAGTTGAATCAGGTTCCGATTGACCTTCCAGAGTTGAGTCAGGTTCCCGTTGACCCTCCAGAGTTGAGTCAGGTTCCGGTTGACCCTCCAGAGTCGGGTCATATTCCCGTTGACCCTCCAGAGTTGAGTCAGATTCCTGTTGACCTTCCAGAGTCGGGTCAGTTGCCCGTTGACTTTCCAGAGTTGAGTCAGGTTCCGGTTGACCCTCCAGAGTTGAGTCACGTTCATGGACCTTCCAGAGTCAGGGTCAGTCACCGTTGACCTTCCAGAGTCAGGGTTAGTTACCGTTGACCTTCCAGAGTCAGGGCTAGTTCCTGTCGATCTTCCAGAGTCGAGTCAAATTCCAGTTGACTGTCCAGAGTCGAGTCAGGCTTCTGTTGACCATCCAGAGTTGAGTCACGTTCCAGTTGATTCCCCAGAATCAAGTCAGATTCCTGTTGACCTCCCAGAGTCGAGTCAAGTGCCCATTGACTTTCCAGAGTTGAGTCAGGTTCCGGTTGATCCTCCAGAGTCGAGTCAGGTGGTCGTGGACCCTCCAAAGTTGAGTCAGGTGCTCATGGACCCACCAGAGTCAGGGTTAGTCACCGTCTATCCTCCAGAGTCAGGGTTAGTCACCGTTGACCTTCCAGAGTCAGGGCTAGTTGCTGTTGACCTTCCAGAGTCGAGACACGTTCCAGTTGATTCCCCAGAATCAAGTCAGATTCCGGTTGACCTTCCAGAGTCGAGTCAGGTGCTCGTGGAGCCTCCAGAGTCAGGGTTAGTCGCCGTCGACCTTCCAGAGTCAGGGTTAGTCACCGTTGACCCTCCAGAGTCAAGGCTAGTTCCTGTGGACCTTCCAGAGTCGAGTCAGGTGACCGTTTAATTTTCAGAGTTGAGTCAGGTTCCGGTTGAATCTCCAGAGTCTAGTCAGGTGCTCGTGGACCCTCCAGAGTCAGGGTTAGTCACCGTTGACCTTCCGGAGTCAGGGTTAGTCACCATTGACCTTCCTGAGTCAGGGTTAGTCACCCTTGACCTTCCAGAGTCAGGACTAGTCACCATGGACTTTCCAGACACAAGGCTAGTCACCGTTGACCTTTTAGAGTCGGGACTAGTCACCATGGACTTTCCAGAGACAAGGCTAGTCACCGTTGACCTTTCAGAGTCAAGTCAAGTCACTGGCGATCTTCAAGGACAGAGTCAAGTCACTGGGGATCTTCAAGGACAGAGTCAAGTCACTGGTGATCTTCAAGGACTGAGTCAAGTCACAAGGGATCTTCATGAACAAATGCATGTCACCAATTATCTTCATTAGCAGAGTCAAGTCAGCACCGATCTTCTGGAATCCATTAGAAACACCATAGGATTACCAGAGTTTCGTCCTCCCGTTGGTCTGGCCGCATGGATGTGGTGGTCTTCTGCTCCGCCCTGGGGCCCTTCAGCCTCGACCACAAGGATGTGGTGGTCTTCTGCTCCGCCCTGGGGGGCTTCCGCCCTGATCACATGGTTGTGGTGGTCTTCTGCTCTGCCCTGGGGGACTCCGGCCTCAACCACAAGGACGTGGTGGTCTTTTTTTCTGCCCTGGGGGGGCATCCGTCCTGACGACACGGAGGTGGTGGTCTTCTGCTCCACCCTGGGGGGCTTCCGCCCTGACACACGGTTGTGGTGGTCTTCTGCTCCGCCCTGGGGGACTCCGGCCTCGACCACAAGGATGTGGTGGTCTTCTGCTCCGCTCTGGGGTGCATCCGTCCCGACCACACGGAGGTGGTGGTCTTCTGCTCCGCCCTGGGGGGCTTCCGCCCTGACCACATGGTTGTGGTGGTTTTCTGCTCTGCCCTGGTGGGCATCACATAATGTCCTTCATGGACTTATGTTTTTGTGTTTTTGTTTTCTTTTGTGTTTTCTCTCTGTTTCCTCCTTTGGACCTGACCCTCCGTCCCTCCCCCTGATCCTCTGCCGGTCCACCTCCCTCCTGGGTTTCTAGTCTGTGTCTGTCATTCCGTTTCCCTCTAGGACCTGGCCCTCCGTCCCTCCCCCTGATCATCCGCCGGTCCACCACCCTCTTGGACTCCTTGTTTTGTGTTGCACTTCTCTTGTCTCTGTCTCCCCATTTTACCTGGTTGTCTTGTCTCTGTTTCCCCATTCTACCTGGTCCTCTTGTCTCTGTATACCATGTTATCTGGCCCTCCTTCCCTCCCTCCTAGTTTCTTTGTCTGTTGGTTTTCCCTTGGTTTCGGGTGGAGCATCTGGCAGCTGCTCCGTGGAGGAGGGGGTAATGTCACGCTGTCAGTCTCTGTGTCCCTGGGTGTCCACTAGTGAGCTCACTTCCCCTTAGGCACTTCACCATAGGCACTTATAAATACCTGTCTTTCCCTGTTGTTTGTATGGAGTCCTTACCCTTCGTTATTCAGCCTTCCCTAGATTCATCCCTGCCTTCTCGTCTTCCGAGTTCCTGTTCCGTTCCTTTACTTTCCTTTTTTGATCAGGTTTGGAATGCCATGATTGAATGATCGAATTTTCATTTTTGGGTTAATATTTTTTTTTAATAATGTGTGTGACCAAACAGTGACAGGTCCACTATGGTTTACACAGTATGGAGAAATTTTAATTTTTGTTTTTATTAATAAATACGGAAGCCAAAGGGGGCCAGAAAGTGTTTAGCGGCCATACTTAATCAAAATATTGTGACGTGAGGGTGATGACAGAATTAATGACATATTTATTTATCTATTTGGAAGAACTAGTCCTTTAAGGTTGTTTATAGTTTGTACACATAGTTGATCAGCAGAACATCCACTTATTGTACACGGTTTTGACCAGTTTACACTACATCTTGTCTCCCAAGACTAATGGCCCTTGTACTGAACCTTGAGGTACTCCATACTGCACTTGTGATCGATATGATACCTCTTCATTCACTGCTATGAATTGATGGCGGTCATATAAGTATGGTTTAAACCATGCTAATGCACTTCCATTTATGGCAACAGAGTTTTCTAGTCTATGCAAAAGAATGTTGTGGTCAATAGTGTCAAACACAGCACTAAGATCTAATAGCACTAATAGAGAAATACAACCATGAGCCGTTGTTAAGAGCAGGTCATGTGAAACTCTAAGGAGAGCAGTCTCAGTAATATGGTATGGTCTGAATCCTGACTGGAAATCTTCAGATACCATTTTTCTCTAAGAAGGAATATAATTGTGAGGATACTACCTTTCTATCATCTTGGACAGAAAAGGGAGATTCAAGATCAGTCTATAATCAACTAGTTCTTTGGGGTCAAGTTGTGTTTTTTTATGAGAGTCTTAATAACAGCCATTTCTAAGGTTTTTGAGACATATCCTAATTCAATGAGGAATTAATAATAGTCAGAGGATCTAGGACTTCTGGAAGCACCTCTTTTAGAAGCTTAGATGGAATGGGGTCTAACATGTTGTTGGTTTAGATGATTTAACAAAGTTAATACAATTCTTCCTCCCCTATGGTAGAGAATGAGTGGCACTTTTTGTCAGGTACATTTTTAGAGTCCATTCTAAAACCTAGTTAAATACTTACCTGGCATGAGCTTCAAAGAGAACACAAAAACTTCCTTTGTAACATTTGTAGCAGCAAAAGGAACCCAAAATACCATCAAAACATCGTTGCATACATTTGGAGCCTAAACAATGATAGAAATTAGCCAGTTGTGAAACTGTTTAAAAACACATTTTTTTCCCCATCTTGAATAGTGGCACTCAATTCCAACAGCTGCTGCATCAGCTGTTATAATGGGAGTATAAAAGGGGTGAATGTATCTACCAGCTCATCTTACCCTCAATTAATAGAGATTAATCTCATAAGCCACCACTTACAGTCATATAACTGTCACATTCCTGGAGCTCATACTCAAAGATGAGCACTTGAGCTTCTGCATTCTCACCTACAACTGCACACCCTCCTAATCTGAGGAAAGAAAGATTCACCAGCTGACCAGTACCATTAAAGTCTTTCTTAACCTCCACATGCAGAGAGCTCTCCCTACACTGTGCGGCAATACTCTGTTTAGGAGTTGATACACGCAACTCAAAAGGTACAACTGGCTGTTGGGGCTCTTCTGGCAGTACAGGAAAATGCCAGGTCAGAGGTGCCATAAGGGCCTGCATGAGCTATTTGGACTGACTACTACCAGGTTCTTGAAACGTCTATTGTTCTACTATAGTATCAATCAATCAATCAATCACCTTTATTTATATAGTGCTTTAAACAAAATACATTCCGTCAAAGCACTGAACAACATTAATTTGGAAAACAGTGTCTCAATAATGCCAAATGATAGTTAAAGGTAGTTCATCATTGAATTCAGTTATGTCATCTCTGTTCAGTTTAAATAGTGTCTGTGCATTTATTTGTAATCAAGTCAATGATATCGCTGTAGTTGAAATGACCCCAACTAAGCAAGCCAGAGGTGACAGCGGCAAGGAACCGAAACTCCATCGGTGACAGAATGGAGAAAAAAACCTTGGGAGAAACCAAGCTCAGTTGGGGGGCCAGTTCTCCTCTGACCAGACGAAACCAGTAGTTCAATTCCAGGCTGCAGCAAAGTCAGATTGTGCAGAATAATCATCTGTTTCCTGTGGTCTTGTCCTGGTGGTCCTCTGAGACAAGGTCTTTACAGGGGATCTGTATCTGGGGCTCTAGTTGTCCTGGTCTCCGCAGGGCAGTAGAGGTCCTTTCTAGGTGCTGATCCACCATTATGTCTGGATACGTACTGGATCCGGGTGACTGCAGTGACCCTCTGATCTGGATACAGACTGGATATGTTGGCCACGGTGACCTCGGAACAAGAGAGAAACAGACAAATATTAGCATAGATGCCATTCTTCTAAATGATGTAGCAAGTACATCGGATGTTATGTGAAGTGTTTCCGGTTCCGGTTTACCTAATTAATGCAGCCTAAAAATCCTTTAACGCATTTGGATATTAAAACCATATTAGCATGTTATGTGTAAGCCAGGTTAAAGAGATGGGTCTTTAATCTAGATTTAATCTGCAAGAGTGTGTCTGCCTCCCGAACAATGTTAGGTAGGTTATTCCAGAGTTTAGGCGCCAAATAGGAAAAGGATCTGCCGCCCGCAGTTGATTTTGATATTCTAGGTATTATCAAATTGCCTGAGTTTTGAGAACGTAGCGGACGTAGAGGAGTATAATGTAAAAGGAGCTCATTCAAATACTGAGGTGCTAAACCATTCAGGGCTTTATAAGTAATAAGCAATATTTTAAAATCTATACGATGTTTGATAGGGAGCCAGTGCAGCGATGACAGGACCGGGCTAATATGGTCATACTTCCTGGTTCTAGTAAGAACTCTTGCTGCTGCATTTTGGACTAGCTGTAGTTTGTTTACTAAGCGTGCAGAACAACCACCCAATAAAGCATTACAGTAATCTAACCTTGAAGTCATAAATGCATGGATTAACATTTCTGCATTTGACATTGAGAGCATAGGCCGTATTTTAGATTATATTTTTGAGATGGAAAAATGCAGTTTTACAAATGCTAGAAACGTGGCTTTCTAAGGAAAGATTGCGATCAAATAGCACACCTAGGTTCCTAACTGATGACGAAGAACTGACAGAGCAACCATCAAGTCTTAAGACAGTGTTCTAGGTTATTACAAGCAGAGTTTTTAGGTTCTATAATTAACACCTCTGTTTTTTCTGAATTTAGCAGTAAGAAATTACTCGTCATCCAATTTTTTATATCGACAATGCATTCCATTAGTTTTTCAAATTGGTGTGTTTCACCGGGCCGCGAAAAAATATAGAGCTGAGTATCATCAGCATAACAGTGAAAGCTAACACCATGTTTCCTGATGATATCTCCCAAGGGTAACATATAAAGCGTGAAGAGTAGCGGCCCTAGTACTGAGCCTTGAGGTACTCCATACTGCACTTGTGATCGATATGATACATCTTCATTCACTGCTACGAACTGATGGCGGTCATATAAGTACGATTTAAACCATGCTAATGCACTTCCACTGATGCCAACAAAGTGTTCAAATCTATGCAAAAGAATGCTGTGGTCAATTGTGTCAAACGCAGCACTAAGATCCAATAAAACTAATAGAGAGATACGCCCACGATCAGATGATAAGAGCAGATCATTTGTAACTCTAAGGAGAGCAGTCTCAGTACTATGATACGGTCTAAATCCTGACTGGAAATCCTTACATATACCATTTTTGTCTAAGAAGGAATATAATTGTGAGGATACCACCTTTTCTAGTATCCTGGACAGAAAAGGGAGATTGGAGATTGGTCTATAATTAACTAGTTCTTTGGGGTCAAGTTGTGTTTTTTTTTTTTATGAGAGGCTTAAAAACAGCCAGTTTGAAGGTTTGGGGACATATCCTAATGACAATGAGGAATTAATAATAGTCAGAAGAGGACCTATGACTTCTGGAAGCACCTCTTTTAGGAACTTAGATGGTATACAGTCTAACATACATGTTGTCTCATCACAGGCAACCTAAAAGAAGCTGATGACTGTGGACTTCGGACTGATAGCCAAGCAGTGAAAACAGGAGACTGTTGCAAACTTCTTGGATCCATTCCTTGCTTAAATCCTTCCCACTGTTCCAAAGATGAGCCAGCTACAATAAGCATAACAAATCCAACATCAATCCCATTGTTATAAAACCCAAATAACCTCAAAATACTTGTTATTTGACCACTGTGCCTTTTACTAGATCAGGTAATTACAATGGCTCCACCCCCTTTTGACAATCTTAATGGTTCTCCAGACTTTTTTTTAAATAACTTTTTCCTGCAACAAAGGAGAATCACTAAGCATTTCAACAAATTTGGCTGTTGTTCAATTCAAATTTATTTGTTTAGCACTTTTTACGATACAAATCATTTCAAAGCAACTTTACAGAAAATTTAGTTTCTACAATATTTAGTAGTAGCTTAGTATTGTACGTTTATTTGCATACGATAGGAATTTCCTGAAAAAAATAATACAAGAAGTAATCAACCAGATGATGAACACTATTAACAGCAATTATTACATGATTGTATAGTAAGTAGCAATATTTGTTAGTTCTGTATGTTGTTTCAGGGTTGGCATCATCTGAGGTCCTCTGAGGGGTGGGCATAATCTCTTCTCAGGTGTTCTGGATCCAGACTGGAGCTTGTGTAAATCCTAGTTACCACAGGATATAAATCTTTGTGGCAAAAATGGGAAACAAATAGAGACATAATTAGCGTAGCTGCTGTTCCAGCCAAGTAAAATTTATTTGTTTAACCCAAGCTATAGAATAAGAATGCACATTTGACCAGATGCAACTGCAGTCACAGATTATAAGATGCACTATTCGAATGCTTGGCAAAAGAAATGTGTTTTTAATCTAGATTTAAACAGAGAGAGTGTGTCTGAACCATGAACATTATCAGGAAGGCTTTTCCAGAGTTTGGGAGCCAAATGCGAAAAGAACTCCTTTAGTGGACTTTGCTATCCTAGGAACTATCAAAAGTCCAGCGTTTTGTGTATTAGGGAGCATAATAGATTGTAGCGTGGTATAAGGCTAGTTAGGTACGCAGGAGCTAAACCATTTAGTGCCTTATAGGCAGTGTTGGGCAAGTTACTTTTAAAAAGTAATTAGTTACAGTTACTAGTTACTTCTTCCAAAAAGTAACTAAATTAGTAACTCAGTTACAAATTTTTAAAGTAACTAGTTACTTAAGAAAGTAACTATTGCGTTACTTTCAAGTAAAATTAAATTTTAAATGCTCAAACGTGACCCCACCTCTACCCCTCTTTAAAGGAACTTAAAATACATGTGCATGTTCAATTATTTATGATAAATCTGAATATTATAATGAAATGGACACTTAATACAATACATTATTAACAGAAACATGAAACATTGTACACACATCTAAAAAAAAAGTTGCTGTGGGACAAAGTGAGACTAGCCTCCAATCAAATGGCATGTATGTAGATATTATGTTTATATAGTGGATCAATGCAAATAACACGATAGATTTTTGGGAACTTTTGATATTTCCTTTTATTGTTTCTTTAATTTCTTGAAGGAAAAAGTAATGTATATACTTCTATTTAGAGAAGGCTACTTTTGGATTATTTGGGCTCGTCGCCATACCTGTCTCTGGTTGACTGACTGGCTTGTATTGTTCGTTGTGTGTCCTGTCCTGTCCGATGATGGGTCGTTCGCGAATGAGCGTTAGTGATGATGGATCGACTCGTTCGCGAATGAGCTTTTGATGAGTCGTTCGCGATTCGCGAATGAGCCGACTCTAAGAGCCGGCTTTTTTAGTTGAACTTCGGGAGCTGGCTCGCATATCTGAAGAGCCAACTCTATTTTTTCAAATTTAGCCTATAGAAATTAAATAATTATGTAATAAAAATTGAAATATTATAGTCAAAGTCATTTAAAGAGCCGTTTGTGAGCCAAAGAGCCGGCTCTTTTCAGTGAGCTGAGTCAAAAGAGCCGAATTCCCATCACTACTATGCGTGCTTTCGAAAACCCGCCCAACTCTACCTCTGATTGGCTTACAATGAAATTTTACTCTACCTCAGCCAATCGTCAGCATTTATGCGCTTGTCTCGTGCTCTGCCCACTAACCAAGGAAGAACAGTAAAAAAAAGTATTTGCCTCTCGCTCAGAGATCTAGTTGGTCTGATGAAAAAAAAAAACAGCTTCATCATCAGTTATAGTAACGCGCCGCATTTTTTGGCAGTAACGGTAACGGCGTTATTAAGATGAGAAGAGTAATCAATTAGATTACTCTGGAAAAAGTAATGCCGTTAGTAACGCCGTTATTTATAACGCCGTTATTCCCATCACTGCTTATAGGTAAGTAATAATAATTTTTAACTGATACTGAACTTAATAGGTAGCCCAGGGTTATTCAAATCTTGTCCCGGAGGGCCAATGCGCTGCAGAGTTTAGCTCTAACCCTAATCAAACACACCTGAGCATGCTAATCAGTGTCTTCAGGATCATTCGAAAAATCAAAGGTAGGTGAGTTTGATCAAGGATGGAGCTAAAATCTGCAGCACATTGGCCCTCCAGGACAAGATATGAATAATCCTGAGGAAGCCAGTGCAGAGACTGTAGAATTGGGGTAATATGATAATACTTTCTTGACCTGGCAAGGACTGTAGCAACTGCATTTTGGACTACCTGTAGCTTGTTTATTGAAGATGCAGGACAACCACCTAGCAGTGCATTGCAATAGTCCAGTCTTGAGGTCATGAATGCATGAACTAGCTTTTCTGCATCAGAAACGGGCAACATGTTTCATAGGTTTGCAATGTTTCTAAGATGGAAGAATGCAGTTTTGTAACATGGGAAAAATGGTTTTCAAATGACAAGTTGCTGTCTGATATAACACCCAGAATTTTAACTGTAGAGGAAGTAACGGTACATCCGTCAAGTTGCAAATGTAGTCTGCTAGATTTTGTGTACTGTTTTTTGGTCCAATAAGTAATATCTCTGTCTTATCCAAATTTAATAGAAGAAAATGATTTGTCATCCAATCTTTTTCATTTTTAACACACTCTGTTAGCTTATATAATTTAGAAGTTTCATCTGGTCTCGTTGAGATATATAGTTCAATTCAATTCAATTCAATTCAAGTTTATTTGTATAGCGCTTTTTACAAAATAAATCGTTACAAAGCAACTTTACATAAAATTATGTTTCTACAATATTTAGTAGTAGCTAGTAGTTTGTGCACATTTGACAGGATTTTAGAAAAATAATAATAATAATAATAATAATACAAGACGTAGTCAGCTAGACGATGAACTATCAATATTATTAATTAAGTTATTATATGATTCAGTCACACATTTAGCAATAATTGTTAGTTCTGTTTGTTGATTCAAGGTTAGCATCATCTGGGGTCCTCTGAGGGTCAGCATCATCTCTTCTCAGGTGTTCTGGATCCAGACTGGAGCTTGTTTAAATCCTAGTTGGCGAAACATAGAAACAAAATACAGACATCATTAGCATAGCTGCTGATCCAACAAAGTAAAATTAGTTTAACCCAAGCTAATGAATAAAAATGCACCTTTGAACAGATGCAACTACACTCACAATTAAAAAGATACATTATTCGAATGCTTGGCGAAAGAGATGTGTTTTTAATCTAGATTTAAACAGAGAGAGTGTGCAGTGTTGCCAACTTAGCGGATTTGTCGCTAGATTTAGCGACTTTTCAGACCCCCATAGCGACTTTTTTCCAAAAAAGCGACTAGCGACAAATCTAGCGACTTTTTTTGACAGACCTTATTTATTCTCTGAGACTCTCCAGTACTGCCGAACGAGCACAAGCTCTCCCCATCCCCCCCCCCCCCCAGGCAGCAAACGCGCACGCATCTCTATCTGCCCTGTTCAGCGAGCAGAGAGGAGCAGCACTTTCAGTTAAAAAAATATATTCTGTTGCTTCTAACTCTATTTTGCATACAAGTATAGCCGAAATCACAGTACAACCATTGTCTTAATCTTATGTGTATGTGATTTCATTAGACTAGTCGTGAATAGGATTTTAGTGCACAGATTAACATCTTAGAGAGCTGGTATGTTGTCTTAATGCACCGCGTTTCAGTCATTATAATATTAATTCCGTTGTCTGACAACAGAAACATTAAAATATAATAATAATAAACATTCTGTTTAAAATTTTTGCAGCATTAAAATGCAGTACATGAGCACAGAAAGGGCGAGATAATATGACGCACCTACGTCATGAATATGCTAATTAGCATATGACGTCATCTAGCGATATTTAGCGACTTTTCAGGCAGGGTTTAGCTACTTTCCATTGAAAGAAGTTGGCAACACTGAGAGTGTGTCTGAACCCCGAACATTATCAGGAAGGCTATTCCAGAGTTTGGGAGCCAAATGTGAGAAAGCTCTACCTCCTTTAGTGGACTTTACTATCCTAGGAACGACCAAAAGTCCAGCGTTTTGTGACCTTAGGGTGCGTGATGGGTTGTAACGTGGTAGAAGGCTAGTTAGGTACGCTGGAGCTAAACCATTTAGGGTCTTATAGGTAAGTAATGATAATTTGTAACTGATACGGAACTTATTAGGTAGCCAGTGCAGAGACTGTAAAATTGGGGTAATATGATCATATTTTCTTGACCTGGTAAGGACTCTAGCTGCTGCATTTTGGACTACCTGTAGCTTGTTTATTGAAGAAGCAGGACAACCACCTAGAAGTGCATTACAATAGTCCAGTCTAGAGGTCATGAATGCATGAACTAGCTTTTCTGCATCAGAAACAGATAACATGTTTCGTAGCTTGGCAATGTTTCTAAGATGGAAGAATGCAGTTTTTGTAACATTGGAAATATGATTTTCAAAAGACAAATTGCTGTCTAATATAACACCCAGATTTCTGACTGTAGAGGAAGTAACAGTACATCCGTCTAGTTGCAGATTGTAATCTACAAGATTCTGGGTAGTGTTTTTTGGTCCAATAATTAGTATCTCTGTCTTATCTGAATTTAATTGGAGAAAATTGTGTGTCATCCAATCTTTTACATTTTTAACACACTCTGTTAGCTTAGATAATTGGGAAGTTTCATCTGGTCTCGTTGAGATATATAGCTGAGTATCATCAGCATAACAGTGGAAGCTAATTCCGTATTTTCTAATAATATTACCAAGGGGCAGTGTTGGGTATAGTTACTTTGGAAAGTAGTTAGTTAGGTTACAACGTTACCATCAATTAAAAGTAATCAGTTATGATACAGCGTTACCTATTCATAAAAGTAACGCGTTAGAGTACTCATGCGTTACCAAAAATTAAAAGCCATTTGCAGCGGCTCACACACGACAGACACAGCCCCCGGCCCCTTTAAATGCACCTAGAAGTCGTGACTCCCGACAATGAATAACGTCAGTCATCCGACTAAATTAACACTTCAGGATAACAATAACAGGAAAGACAGTCAGCAATCGGCTATTCCACATGGCGTTTTATTTATTTATTATCACAGAACATATTATTAATCAAAATTCGCACCTAACGTTACCCAGCCCGGGTAGCCTAGGCTACTGTATATTATGAGCACCACAAGATAACTCCTGATTTTTCTTTAACTTTAAATAATGCAGTTATCAAAGTCCAAGTATGCTTACTTGTAAACACAACCTTAAACAGGCTTGCAGATTTAAATCCATTTAGAAATGATGAACAACCAGCCAGCCAATGATCTAACAGAAATTAACAGCTGCCTGTCAAACAAAAATGATAACAAACCGAATTAAATCCTTCACTGCCACACAGGCAAATGACAAATCACTTAATAGCCGAACTAATTATTATTAAAGTGTCACTCACAGTCACAAGCCTAAATTCGCTTTAACACAGTCCTCTTACATTTACTCTTCAAAGTAGTGATTAAAACGTAGCGTTAAATTTGAGGTAGAATTTTTGGCGGTCGACAGAAGCAGAGTGTGCATTTTACCGTTATGTTCTTTTCTTTTTCGTTGACAAATTGAAAATAATGTGCGTACTTCCATAAACCAAACGCTGTCCTCTCTGCTATCTTGCCGGGAGTTCGAAAAAAAAAAAAGCCCCACACACACACAGGGTCAGGCGCAGGGCACAGACGCATCACAGCCATTGACTTTACGATCACAGAGCTTCGGCTCCGCTGATACTGTACATCCGCAGGTGGCACAGTAGACCTAGGACTACTGTCTGACAAAAAGCAGGCTGCAGTCGGGATTTTCCTTTACTTAAAATAACGGATTACTTTTTTAAAAAAATAACGAAGTTACTGATTACTTACGCACGAAACTAACGCGTTAAGTTACAAATTTCAGGAAAAAAGTAATTAGAGTACTCTAACGCGTTACTTTGTAACGCGTTACCCACAACACTGCCAAGGGGCAACATATATATTGAAAATAGAAGGGGACCTAGGACGGATCCTTGTGGCACTCCATATTTTACTGATGATAAATGAGATGACTCCCCATTTAAGTAAACAAAATGGTAGCGATCGGAAAGGTAGGATCTAAACCATCTTAGAGCCTGCCCTTGAATACCTGTATAGTTTTGTAATCGATCTATGAGTATGTCATGATCTATGGTGTCGAACGCAGCACTAAGATCAAGTAAGACTAGAAATGAGATGCAGCCTTGGTCTGACGCATGGAGCAGGTCATTTGTAATTTTAACAAGTGCAGTTTCTGTGCTATGGTGGGGCCTAAAACCTGACTGAAATTCTTCATACAGATCATTTTTATGCAGGAAGGTGCTCAATTGAGCAGACACAACTTTCTCTAAAATTTTAGACATAAATGGAAGATTTGAAATAGGCCTATAATTTGCCAGTACACTAGGATCTAGTTTTGGTTTCTTAATAAGAGGCTTGATAACCGCCAGCTTGAATGGTTTTGGGACGTGTCCTAAAGATAACGACGAGTTAATGATATTGAGAAGCGGTTCTTCGGCTACAGGTAACAGCTCTTTCAGTAATTTAGAGGGTACAGGATCTAATAAACATGTTGTTGGTTTAGATACAGTGATGCAATTCTAAAAACTTCTAAGTTAGTTTTTCTCCATTTGCGTTCAAGACTACGAGTTAATTTCTTGAGAGAGTGAGTATTACTGTTATACCATGGTACAGTACGTTTTTCTCTAACTTTTTTTCAATTTGATTGGGGCAACAGCTTCTAATGTATAAGAGAAAATAGTGCCCATGTTGTCAGTAATTTCGTCTAATTCGTGTGTATTTTTGGGTACAATTAGCAGTTGAGATAGATCAGGCAGGTTATTTGCAAATCTTTCTTTGGTGGCTGGAACAATAGTTCTGCCCAGACGGTATCGCTGCGACATATAGTTAAAATCAGTTACACGCAGCATGCACGATACAAGGAAATGGTCTGTAATATCATCACTTTGAGGTACAATATCTATAGCAGTAAGATCGATTCCATGCGATATAATTAAATCTAGTGTATGATTAAAACGATAAGTGGGCCCGGTGACATTTTGCTTGACTCCAAAGGAGTTTATTAGGTCAGTAAACGCAAGTCCTAATGTATCATTTGCATTATCAAAAGTGAATATTCGAATCTCCCATGATTAGCGCATTATCAACTGTAACTAGAAGGTCTGAGAGGAAATCTGCAAATTCTTTTAGGAATTCTGTATACGGCCCTGGTGGTCTATACACAGTAGCCAGAGCAAGAGATACATTAGATTTCTTTTGCATGTCTGACAGAGTAACATTTAGCAGAAGTATTTCAAAAGAGTTAAACCTGTATCCTGTTTTCTGGGTAACATTGAGAATATCACTATATATTGTTGCAACACCCCCGCCACGACCAGTCTGACGGGGCTCATGCTTATAACAGTAGTTTGGTGGAGTAGACTCATTTAGACCAAAATAATCATTTGGTTTTAGCCAGGTTTCAGTCAAGCAGAGTAAATCAAAACTATTATCTGTGATCATTTCATTTACAATAACTGCTTTTGGTGCGAGTGATCTAATATTTAAAACGTAAAAAATTGTTTTTGTTCATTTACTTTACATTTTTCTGGTTTAATTACGATAAGATTTTTTCTAGATCCTACATTATATTTATATTTTGACCTCACTATTCGGGGAACAGACATAGTCTTAATAGGTTTTACAGCGCAAGTACCTTTAGCATTTAAGCGGTTGGAACAAAACTCATCATAATGGTTATTTGAGAATTGTCTTACTAGTCACATGGAGTGAAGTGTCCTGGAGATGTTGTCAGAGAGAAGCTCCGCTCCAATTCTGCTGGGATGTAATCCATCAGCGCGAAACAGTCTAGGACGCTCCCAGAAAAGATTCCAGTTATTAACAAATAGCAGTTTCTGTTCTTTACACCATGACAACAACCATTCATTTAAAGCAAAAAGTCTACTGAACCTTTCGTGTCCTCGTCGATACGTGGGCAGTGGTCCTGACACGACGATCGTCGCCGCGGGCGTCGTGCTGCGAACCGTCTCGATCAGGCTGCTGAAGTCCCTCTTCAGCGTCTCCGTCTGCCGCAGCGTGGTGTCGTTAACCCCGGCGTGAAGCACGACCGCTCTGGGGCTCTCGCCGTCCTTCAGGATCGCGGGTATCTGTGCAGAAACATCGAGAACACGAGCACCAGGCAAACAATGAGTGTGCACTTTACCTTCGGCTAACGTAGCACTTACGTGTCGGACGATGGAGTCTCCGATGATCACAGCGTCGCGTCCTGTCTCACGGAGGGGAGCGAAGCGGTTCTGGATGGAGATCTCGAAGGTAGGAGGGGGAGAAGTCGTCGCCCGGGACCCAGCTCGCGTCCTCCGCTGTGGATGCACCCAGGGTCCGTGGTGTCCCGGCGTCGCAGTGAAGGACATCTGGGAAGATCGCGTCCTGGGTGCACCGGGCCTGCGCAGAGAAACACACGGAGTAGACGTGGTGGGACTGTTAACAGCACGCTGTATACTTACCCCGGACTTGTGAGCGTCAGCCCGGGATGATTCCAGCGCGGCTCTCCGCTCTCTCAGCTGGGCCTGCCTATGTTCCAGGTCGCGAATCTGCTTCCCCACGGCCTCGAGCTCGAGCTGCACAGAGTGGAGACATTCATCCGCCATTAAAGCAAGTAACAGTGAGTACAGCAGTGGTAATGTGTGAGAATAGAGTATTAGCAATGTAAGCGCAGTTAGCAGTTAGCTTGCTGATGCTAACTGGCTAAAAGCTAATAGCGGACCCGGGAGATCAAAATAAAACTAGTGATAGCGAGGCGCTCTGATTGTTTTTGTTGTAGAATACAATAGAGGATATATTCACGCATTATATAAACGGAAACAATGATGTATAAAATTGATTTTTAAGTTAAAAATAGTCAATGAAAAGAATATAGTGACGGAGCTCAAACGCAGTACAGCCATAGTTAAGTGTCATCAGCATAAGAGTCAAAACTAATCCCGTATTTTCTAATAATATTACAAAGGGGCAACATGTATATTTAAAATTGAAGAGGACCAAAAACAGATCCTTGTGGCACTCCATATTTTACTGGAGATAAATGAGATGACTTCCCATTTAAATAAACAAAATTGTAGCGATCGGACAGATAGTATCTAAACCATCTTAGAGTCAAACCTTGAATACCTGTATAGTTTTGTAATCAATCTATGAGTATGTCATGGTCTATGGTGTCAAACGCAGCAGTAAGATCAAGCAAAACTAGCAATGAGATGCAGCCTTGATCTGACGCAAGACGCAAGTCATTTGTAATTTTAACAAGTGCAGTTTCTGTGCTATGGTGGGTCCTGAAACCTGACTGAAATTCTTCATACATATACTTTTTTTGCAGGAAGGAGCTCAATGGACCAGACACAACTTTTTCTAAAATCTATAGACATAAATGGAAGACATACATGGAACATTTGAAATGGGCCTATAATTTGCCAGTTCACTAGGATATAGTTGTGGATTCTTAATAAGAGGCTTAATAACCACCAGCTTGAATGGTTTTTGGCACGTGACCTAAAGATAACTACGAGTTAACCCTTATGCGTTGATGGGGACATTTTCGTCCACTAGGGGGTAAAGTTGAGTCTTATTTTGGCCACAACTTCCTTTGTGTTTGAGCTAATGGAATGATTTGAAATTGAAATTTTTCAAAAACTCCACGGTACACTGTGGGCAAATTCACTACCCTTTCGTTATGTATGTGGATAAAATTTTTTTTTTCATAAATCTATTAATCAACCTCAGTCTTGATCAAAACTACCAAATGTAAAAAAAAAAAAAAAAAAAAAAAAAAAAACAAAGATTTTAACTCTTTAATTACCAAGTTCATTAATGATCTCACTGATTTGGGGGGAAAAAAAACACACTCACACACAAAATTACATATTTTCAATATAAAAAGTGATTGTGGACTGGATATAATTTTACCTTTCATCACAGTCTTCGGCATGTCAAACATTAGTAACAAGATTGGCTTTGATGCATTGTTAGTTTTTGTGCAGCATTAGATTTTTTTTTTTTTTTTCTCATTTACCGTTCGTGGCTGTTTTTGCCCCATTGACTTCCATTATAACGACATTTTTTAATTGCAAAGCCATGACACCATATAACCATGCATTCTTGATTGTTTGTGGTTTTCCCTTTTGGGAAGAGGTAAAATTTGTTATTTTTACAGTTGATCACTAGATGGGACCACTAAAGGGGGGGTGAAATGCTCGTTTTCACTCAATATCCTGTTAATCTTGAGTACCTATAGAGTAGTACTGCATCCTTCATAACTCCAAAAAGTCTTTAGTTTTATTATATTCATAAGAGAAAGATAGTCTGTACCGATTTTTCCCGGAAAAACACGACCGGCTGGAGGCGTGACATGTGGGCGGAGCTAAAGAATCACGAGCGCGAGTAGGCTTCTGCGTTGAGAGCGTTTGGAGGCTGTTACATTACCGTGAGGACAAAAACCATCATCCCAAACAAACCATGGCTTACAGTCAGATTCAGCCGTTTATTTATGATCCAGAATCAGATCCCGAGGCTGAAACTGAACGAGAGCAGCAGCAGCAACGACTCGCTCCGAGCGGGGCTCGAACCTGGGTCTCCGGCATGGGAGGGGAAGCACTAACAAGGAGGCAGAGATATTTTAAGCAGTTTTACTCACCGCCTGCGGTTCCAGCACACGATCGTGATCATTTTTCATTGGGATTGCATCATCCTTAAGAAATAAACGATACGCAAATCCGTCGTCAAACTGGGCCATGTTTGTAAAACAAGCATCTTCGAAATGCAGGGGAACAAACACAAACACTTGCACAACTCCGTTGATGCTCTGTAAAAATAAACTCCATCCACTGGTCCCTTAATGCTGTTTTTTTTTGGTAATCTGTGCAGGGTTGTCTTGCGTTTCGCGACGCTCTCGTTCTGATCAGTGAATCGCTCTGATCAGTGAAATGTCTGTGCTCAGCCTCGCTATACGGGAGCGCGCGCTCTTCCGGCAAAAGTGCCCTTAGGACCCATATAAGGAAATTCTGCTCCATCTAACGTCACACAGAGCCATACTCGAAAAAAACTTTCCGAAACTTGTGACAAACCGGAAGGAGTATTTTGGGAACAAAAATACTCCTTCAAACGTACAACTTAATTTTTGAAACTTTGTCCATGTTTAGCATGGGAATCCAACTCTTTAACAGTGTAAAAAACTCAGTATGCATGAAATAGCATTTCACCCCCCCCCCTTTAACCTTTTAGATAGGCCTGTGCAAAACAAGGCTAAATTTCTGGCTTGTATATGGAGTTATATGGAGTATAACAGCAAATGATAGTGTCTGTGTGTGTGATTCTTGATTGATGGTGGTTTTCCCTTTTGGGAAGAGGTAACATTTGTTATTTTTTACAGTTGATCACTAGGTGGGACCATTAACCCTTTACATAGGCCTGTGCAAAAAAAAAAGGCTAAGTTTCTGGCTTGTATATGGAGTCATATACAACCCCCCCCCCATCTTTGTAAAATTAAAGTTACATTAAAGCATGGAAAAAAACTGACAAGAAAAATTATAAGACAAAATAAGACAGAAAAAATTATTTAGATTTTGTACACATTAGTCCTATGAGATGTAGCAAGTCATAAAGAGTGAGGTACCCAGTTTGAAATAAACATATACAGTACATACAACCCAACAATATTTGTCTCATTACACTGTAAAGCATTCCAATGATAATCCGCTACCATATGAGCTCCTGTGAAGTTGTGTTCTCTCAGATTCTGCCAACTGCCAAACAAACTAAACAATTTGTGTATCTTCTACACTTCAAAATAGTTTGAAACATCCACTGCACACTATGAAAGGTCCCTGACTTGCAGCCTTTAATATCCCATCACTGTGGCGAAACTGAATAAGGGAAGTTAATGTGATTTTTGCATTAGCAGATTAGAAACATCTTTCATGTTCTTATTCCCATATTAGACCACAGCTAAGTCTGAATTGCTTTCTCTTTGTGCTTAACCTCATAATGTCAAGAGGACCAAACTTCGAATGTGTCTCTTTTTTTTTCTGAAAGAAAAACTTTGAAAATGAGATGAGGAGGAGGACTGGGACACAATTCTCAGGCCGTATTGAGGACACCTCAAACGTAAATTATTTACATATGAACAACTTTACAGATTTACAAATTAATCCTTATATTGAAATCATGACATTAAACATTTTGTTGTAATTATATTCATTTGTCATTTCAATGGTTTGATGTTTTCAGTTAAACTATTAAATGAAGTTTACTCATTTACTTAATATGAAGAAAAAAAAAAACTTTTTCTTCTGTTTTCAACTAACTTTTTTCAAAGAATACAGAATGTTAAACAAGACTACACTTTAAGCCCCATAAAATGAATTACATTTCTGCAATCATTTAATAATTATTTATCATGTCATATCTGCCGTGCTTCCCCTGGGACACAAAAGGCATGTTGTGACTGACAACAGAACCATAAAATAGAATACAGCAAAAAAATGCAACAATTACAAAAATAATAGTAAAAAAAAAAAAAAATGTATGCACTGTAATCCAAATATTCCAAATCCATTTGACTGCGAGGAACAGTCCCAAACTCAAGATTTTATTCATTGATCTTCATCTCCATCCAGACTTGAAGTTAAATGACAAAATAACCATATATAATTCACTACATGGTTGAGTACATTACATGTTGAGTACATTACAATACATGAGAATTAAAGTGAAAGGGATGAAAACTGTTACACAGAGTCAGAGACGTTCGGATCCATTTGCAGAATGTATTAAAGAATTGTCAAATAGTTATGGGCCCCCGCTTAAAGAGTGACTTCCAGACGCTCCTAATTAACAGTTCAAAGTTCAGGTGGGAGGTGGAGTGGAGGCGAAACAGGGGGAGGAGTGCTGGATTATGCATTTATGTCAACAAAGCTTCATGACCCCATCCACATTAATGGGATGATTGTTGAACATGTCTCCAGCTTCAAGTTCTTGGGAACCACCAACTCAGAGGAACTGTCCTGGACTACAAACAGCTCCATCCTGGTCAAAAAGGCTCACCAGTGCCTCTTCTGCCTCAGGACACTGAAGAAGAACCAACTGTCTTCAGCCATAGTTTTAAACTTTTACCGGCGTGCGAACGAGAGCATCCTGACCAGTTGCATCCAGTTCCTATACCAGACTGTGATATCGCAGCATTCTTATGGACTCCTCTAACCCTGAGCATGGACTGTTTAACCTCCTGCCCTCCGGGAGGTGGTTCAGGAGCCTCCGGACGATGACCAGCAGATTCAAAAACTGTTTTTTCCCTACAACTGTCTCCTTGCTGAACTCTGCCCTCTGACACCCTCCCCCAATACACACACCATACACACAGACTCCTCACCCCTCTTCATCACTACATCTGACTTATTTATTTATTTATTTACAACAATCGAAAAACTGTAACTTGTTATTACTTGCACTACTGTCTATTCATCCATAAACACTGAATAATCCATTTGCATACTGAAATTTTTCTATGCACTTTACTGTCCATTGCAATAGTGTAAATTATGTTCACGTTCATAGTTCTGCCTATAATGTACATACACTTTTACATAATCCATCTGTATAGTATGTTCATAGTACAGCTATATGTTCATCATGCTGATAGTATTTAAAATCTGTAAATTATGTCCATAATACTTATCTGTATAGTTATTGTACATAATGTAGACCTTGTATATTCTGTACTTACTGCTTATTGCACTTCTGGTTAGATGCAACTGCATTTCGTTGCCTTGTACCTTACATGTGCAGTGACAATAAAGTTTTTATCTAATCTAATCTAAAGGGATATCCAGAATCAGAAAAAGTATCAGGCAGAGGTCGTGGAAGGTGGCAGAGAATCAAAGGCGGTAACCAACAATCCAAAATCAGACATGGAAAGAACACTAGGAAAATGCTCAGCAATGCTAGACGGGGCTAGACAAGACTTCGCAATCAATTAAAATATTATCATAAAATATGCAATTCAATCAGGTTGACCTGATTTCATCACTTCCTGTTTGTTGTTGACAGCTGTACTGCGTTTGAGCTCCGTCACTATATTCTTTTCATTGACTATTTTTAACTTAAAAATCAATTTTATACATCATCGTTTCGGTTTATATAACGTGTGAATATATCCTCTATTGTATTCTACAACCAAAACAATCAGAGCGCCTCGTTATCACTAGTTTTATTTTGATCTCCCGGGTCCGCTATTAGCTTTTAGCCCGTTAGCATCAGCAAGCTTGGTTGCTGCTAACTGCGCTTACATTGCTAATACTCTATTCACACACATTACCACTGCTGTACTCACTGTTACTTGCTTTAATGGCGGATGAATGTCTCCACTCTGTGCAGCTCGAGCTCGAGGCTGTGGGGAAGCAGATTCGCGACCTGGAGGTGAGGCAGGCCGAGCTGAGAGAGCGGAGAGCTGCACTGGAATCATCCCGGGCTGACGCTCACAAGTCCGGGGTAAGTATACAGCGTGCTGTTAACAGTCCCACCACGTCTACTCCATGTGTTTCTCTGAACAGGCCCGGTGCACCCAGGATGCGATCTTCCCAGATGTCCTTCACTGCGACGCCGGGAGACCACGGACCCTGGGTGCATCCACAGCAGAGGATGCGAGCCGGGTCCCGGGCGACGACTTCTCCCCCTTCTGCCTTCGAGATCTCCATCCAGAACCGCTTCGCTCCCCTCCGCGAGACAGGACGCAACGCTGTGATCATCGGAGACTCCATCGTCCGACACGTAAGTGCTACGTTAGCCGAAGGTAAAGTGCACACTCATTGTTTGCCTGGTGCTCGTGTTCTCGATGTTTCTGCGCAGATAACCGCGATCCTGAAGGCCGACGAGAGCCCCAGAGCGGTCGTGCTTCACGCCGGGGTTAACGACACCACGCTGCGGCAGACGGAGACGTTGAAGAGGGACTTCAGGAGCCTGATCGAGACGGTTCGCAGCACGACGCCCGCGGCGACGATCGTCATGTCAGGAACACTGCCTACATATCGACGAGGACACGAAAGGTTCAGTAGACTTTTTGCTTTAAATGAATGGTTGTTGTCATGGTGTAAAGAACAGAAACTTCTATTTGTTAATAACTGGAATCTTTTCTGGGAGCGTCCTAGGCTGTTTCGCGCTGATGGATTACACCCCAGCAGAGTTGGAGCGGAGCTGCTCTCTGACAACATCTCCAGGACACTTCGCTCCATGTGACTAGTAAGTCAATTCTCAGATAACTATTATGATGAGTTTTGTTCCACCCGCTTAAATGATAAAAGTACTTCCGCTGTAAAAACTATTAAGACTGTGTCTGTTCCCTGAATAGTGAGGTCAAAATATAATGTAGGATCTAGAAAAAAATCTTATCGTGATTAAACCAGAAAAATGTAAAGTAAATGAACAAAAACAATTTTTAAAGTTTGGGCTCATAAATATCAGATCACTCACACCAAAAGCAGCTATTGTAAATGAAATTATCACAGATAATAGTTTTGATGTACTCTGCTTGACTGAAACCTGGCTAAAACCAAATGATTATTTTGGTCTAAATGAGTCTACTCCACCAAACTACTGTTATAAGCATGAGCCCCGCCAGACTAGTCGTGCCGGAGGTGTTGCAACAATATATAGTGATATTCTCAATGTTACCCAGAAAACAAGATACAGGTTTAACTCTTTTGAAATACTTCTGCTAAATGTTACACTGTCAGACATGCAAAAGAAATCTAATGTATCTCTTGCTCTGGCTACTGTGTATAGACCACCAGGGCCGTATACATAATTCCTAAAAGAATTTGCAGATTTCCTCTCAGACCTTCTAGTTACAGTTGATAAGGCGCTAATCATGGGAGATTTTAATATTCACGTTGATAATGCAAATGATACATTAGGACTTGCGTTTACTGACCTAATAAACTCCTTTGGAGTCAAGCAAAATGTCACCGGGCCCACTCATCGTTTTAATCATACACTAGATTTAATTATATCGCATGGAATCGATCTTACTGCTATAGATATTGTACCTCAAAGTGATGATATTACAGACCATTTCCTTGTATCGTGCATGCTGCGTATAACTGATATTAACTATATGTCGCAGCGATACCGTCTGGGCAGAACTATTGTTCCAGCCACCAAAGAAAGATTCGCAAATAACCTGCCTGATCTATCTCAACTGCTATTTGTACCCAAAAATACACATGAATTAGACAAAATTACTGACAACATGGGCACTATTTTCTCTAATACATTAGAAGCCGTTGCCCCGATTAAATTGAAAAAGGTTAGAGAAAAACGTACTGTACCATGGTATAACAGTAATACTCACTCTCTCAAGAAAGTAACTCATAGTCGCAATTGAACGCATTGTACGCAAATGGAGAAAAATTAACTTAGAAGTTTTTAGAATTGCATGGAAAAACAGTATGTCCGGTTATAGACAGGCTCTAAAAACTTATTATACACATATACACAAACTCATTGAAAATAACCAAAACAATCCAAGGTTTTTATTTAGCACAGTGGCTAAATTAACAAATTACAAGATGCCACCTGATTCACATATTCCACCAACGTTTAATAGTAATGACTTTATGTATTTCTTCACTGATAAAATAGATAACATTAGAAATATAATAGCGAATGTAGATTCTACAGCGTCTAACACTTCAGTTTCATCCATCGCACCCAAAGATAAACTGCAGTGCTTTACAAATATAGGACAGGAAGAGCTAAATAAACTTATTACTGTATCTAAACCAACAACATGTTTATTAGATCCTGCACCCACTAAATTACTGAAAGAGCTGTTACCTGTAGCCGAAGAACCGCTTCTCAATATCATTAACTCGTCGTTATCTTTAGGTCACGTCCCAAAACCATTCAAGCTGGTGGTTATAAAGCCTCTTATTAAGAAACCAAAACTAGATCCTAGTGTACTGGCAAAATATAGGCCTATTTCAAATCTTCCATTTATGTCTAAAATTTTAGAAAAAGTTCTGTCTGCTCAATTGAGCACCTTCCTGCATAAAAATGATCTGTATGAAGAATTTCAGTCAGGTTTTAGGCCCCACCATAGCACAGAAACTGCACTTGTTAAAATTACAAATGACCTGCTCCTTGCGTCAGATCAAGGCTGCATCTCATTTCTAGTCTTACTTGATCTTAGTCCTGCGTTCGACACCATAGATCATGACATACTCATAGATTGATTACAAAACTATACAGGTATTCAAGGGCAGGCTCTAAGAGGGTTTAGATCCTACCTGTCCGATCGCTACCATTTTGTTTACTTAAATGGGTGTCATCTCATTTATCATCAGTAAAATATGGAGTGCCACAAGGATCCGTCCTAGGTCCCCTTCTATTTATGTTGCCCCTTGGTAATATTATAAGAAAATACGGAATTAGCTTACACTGTTACGCTGATGATACTCAGCTATATATCTCAACGAGACCAGATGAAACTTCCCAATTATCTAAGCTAACAGAGTGTGTTAAAAATGTAAAAGATTGGATGACAAATAATTTTCTCCAATTAAATTCGGATAAGACAGAGATATTAATTATTGGACCAAAAGACACCACACAGAATCTTGTAGATTCCAATCTGCAACTATACGGATGTACTGTTACTTCCTCTACAGTCAGAAATCTGGGTGTTATATTAGACAGCAATTTGTCTTTTGAAAATCATATTTCCAATGTTACAAAAACTGCATTCTTCCATCTTAGAAACATTGCCAAGCTACGAAACATGTTATCTGTTTCTGATGCAGAAAAGCTAGTTCATGCATTCATGACCTCTAGACTGGACTATTGTAATGCACTTCTAGGTGGTTGTCCTGCTTCGTCAATAAACAAGCTACAGGTAGTCCAAAATGCAGCAGCTAGAGTCCTTACGAGGTCAAGAAAATATGATCATATTACCCTAATTTTACAGTCTCTGCACTGGCTACCTATTAAGTTCAGTATCAGTTACAAATTATCATTACTTACCTATAAGGCCCTAAATGGTTTAGCTCCTGCGTACCTAACTAGCCTTCTACCACGCTACAACCCATCACGCACCCTAAGGTCACAAAACGCTGGACTTTTGGTAGTTCCCAGGAATGCAAAGTCCACTAAAGGAGGTAGAGCTTTCTCACATTTGGGTCCCAAACTCTGGAATAGCCTTCCTGATAATGTTCGGGGTTCAGACACACTCTCTCTGTTTAAATCTAGATTAAAAACACATCTCTTTCGCCAAGCATACGAATAATGTATCTTTTAAATTGTGAGTGTAGTTGCATCTGATCAAAGGTGCATTTTTATTCATTAGCTTGGGTTAAACTAATTTTACTTTGTTGGATCAGCAGCTATGCTAATGATGTCTCTATTTCGTTTCTATGTTTTGCCACGGGATTTACATCCCGTGGTAACTAGGATTTACACAAGCTCCAGTCTGGATCCAGAACACCGGAGAAGAGATGATGTTGACCCTCAGAGGACCTCAGATGATGCTAACCCTGAATCAACAAACAGAACTAACAATTATTGCTACATATGTGACTGCATCATATAATAATAACTATTAATTAATAATATTGATAGTTCATCGTCTAGTTGACTATGTCTTGTATTATTATTATTTTTTATTTTTTCTAAAATCCTGTCAAATGTGCACAAACTACTAGCTACTGCTAAATATTGTAGAAACATAATTTTCTGTAAAGTTGCTTTGTAACGATTTTTTATTGTAAAAAGCGCTATACAAATAAACTTGAATTGAATTGAATAAAATATTAAGGATGATTTGAGAAATGCACCAAAGTGACTGAAAAAAACTGTAAATGTTAGCCAAAATCATCACAATTAAACGACTTAAACTACTTCAGTCTGTGGGCATTGAATTTATTTAATATGCAAGTTTCATAATTTGAGTTATTGAATTACTGAAATAAATGAACTTTTCCACGACATTCTAATTTATTGAGATGCACCTGTATGTGTTGAACTAAATATGTTTCCACAGACTGCTCCATGAGAGACTTTTTTTTTTACATTGTCCTCTCCGAGATTGCAATTACAGACCTGTGAACAAAAGCCAACCCTCCACGCGTTACATTAGCTTCACTCTGGTCCTCAGTCCCAGCAACTCTAATACACTTGCTATCTATCTATCTATCTATCTATCTATCTATCTATCTATCTAGTCAGTTTATAAAAAGTTTAAAATTGTTTTTTAATTTTGCTGTTTGTCAGACTCCTTCTCTTAGATTTAAGTGCTCCCTTTGATACTTTGGATCACAAAATTCTTATTTCACGACTTGAACAATGTGTGGGTATTGAAGGGTGTGCTCTAAATTGGTCCAATTTGAATGATAGAAACTTTTCTGTTTATTTCAAGGGGGTTTCTTTTTCTGTTTCTGTTTTGGACTATGGAGTCCCTCAGGGCTCTATTCTCGCCCCTGTTCTTTCTAAACATGGGGTGTCATTCACTTTTATGCTAATGACTCACAAATATATTTTCATGCTTGCCTGATATTAAGTCCTGGTTTTCATACATTTCTTTGCATCCTCCATTTTTTTTTTTGGTCATTGTGTTTGGATCCACATGTGTGATATTCAGATTTAAAAGAAAACATTAACAGCTGTCCTCACTACCTGGCCCCTTTTGAATGTTTTGCAGTGAGATCATTTGTCACCAGAAAAAAAAGTAATAATGTGTTTTCCGGCACAGGGCGAGGTTGCTTCTGCATACTGCATTATAACACAGAGATTGTTCACTAGAGACAAGGATGAGAATACAAATGATCAGAGCTTGATGATTATGATGGCCCGGTTCACTAGTTTTCCTCCTGGGTTTCTCAGGACACAATAGTGCTGGACATTTGCTGGACATGATGCTTTTGATGGTGACCTGGGAGATCTGGTCCCCCATGTAAAACACACTGAAAAACTTGGGTGATATTTTTGACTCCACACCTCAAATCACCCTTGTCGTGCAGTTCTATAGAATAAACAAATAGACTTGCATTTACCTTTACAATATTGTTGTTTATACTGTAAAAACACTTTACATACTGTAAAAAAAAAAAAAAAAAAAACATATTTACCTGTTTTCCCTACGAAAGGTTTGCACAATTGATGACACTGTGGACCTGTTTACATTAGGCTGTACTCTTCGACCAGCCTCTTCCATTGTAAAACCATGATTTATGACATGATCCACAAGTGTGGCTCTGATTTCATCAGAGACTCTGACTCTTCTATTTCCACCTCTTCCTCGATTATTTCTTCCTCTACCACCACCACGTATTCTTACACGCCTTCCAATTGCTCTTCCACGAGCATGTTGCTGCAGTTCAGGGTTGTGAACGTCCTCCATTCTCAAAAACTTCTACAGCAGTGATTGTGCTGTGGGCAATCTACATATATATATATATATATATATATATATATATATATATATATATATATATATATATATACATACATACATACATATATACTCCCAAAGTTGATTGGTTACGTAAATGGTTAAAAGGTTGATTCATATTAGAGGTAATTTGCAATTAGATTGCGAATGCAATTAGAGGTCATGTGCCAATATAGCAGACATTACAAATAATGTCAATGTCAGATATATTTTAGAATATACATTCATGTATACTAATTATGAAAATTGAATAGATCGTTTTGAATGTGATGGCTTACACAATAAAACATGTCTGAGAAGTTCTGAAGTGTTTGACAGTGTAACTGAGAATCGAGTCATCAGTTTTGATCAACAAGCCATATGCAATTATTTGTTGTCCAAACTGCAGACAGTTGTATGTACTCTTTGCACACATGTGCCAAAGCATTTGCAATTTGCTCAAATCAATAAGAAATTCCAATCTGATGTGAAAAAGAAGATAATTGTTCAGAGATCTGAACTTAATGTTTTGGGAAATAAAAAAATCATTTGAGAACTGAGCCAAAGCAATTGAGAAAAACTGTAATTATAATTTTTTGGGACAGACCACTAGTAAAAGTGTAACTGGGAATTCAATCCAGTCTCTTTCAGTCAATATCTAACATACAGTAATGTGTACTTTTGAAATTATTATATGGCATACATAAGCATATGGGATACTGTTCAATACAGTAACTGTCATCCAAAATGTTGCTATAGTTTACTTCAGAACATGCCTCCAGGGTAAACTGTTATATTGACAACATGACTAAGCAATTTGACTGTCTTATCTGTACACAATGACACAAGGACTTGTCATTCTGATGGCACTGACATATTCATTGACACAGATATTTACTTTTGAGAGATGAACTAAGGATTTTGAGTAAGAGAGTGGCTTTTGCAGGTAATCCATGGTGTTTTGCTATTTTTACGAGTTGTTTTGAGAAATGCACTTACTGTTTTGCAAATTGTGAGTTTGATTCGAGAAATGTACCAAAGCGACTGAGAAAAACTGTAAATGGATCTATGGCATACATAAGTATATGGCATACTGTTCAATACAGTAATTGTCAGCCAAAATGTTGCCATAGTTACCATATGGCCAATGCCATAGTATACATTAGGTAATACTAACAAAGTGCACTGTTATATTGACATCATGACTAAGTGTTTTTATTATCTTGTTTGTGAACAATGACACAAGGACTTTTCATTCTGATGGCACTACAGTTTTTTTTTATTATTATTATTGCTAACATCCTTTTGTCCAATCTGTAGTCACATATTCAAAACACTATACACCATTAACACAACATCAGTCTGTTGTGACCATATCTTTAACACAATTCATGTTGTTTTCATACAATATTCAGTCAATGAACACTTTTCTAAAATGCTTAAATTTTATTTTCACACAAGCTTACCCCATACCAAAATCATAGATCTTTCTTATGTTTTTTTACAAATGCTTAAACACAGCACAACAGAAATACAGACCTAATGTTCCAAACTTTAAATATAGTGTAAAGCCTCTACTTATGCAACAACAGCAACTCAAAAGTATTGAAAATACCTCTATATAAAATATTGTAACAACTGATAAGCATTTTTAAGTCACAGGTCACTAAATATCTGATTTCGTTTCAGTTCAGAGGAATAGTCAGGTGTTGATGCTTTTTACCTTACATTCACTAGTAAAAACGACCTCTTTTAATTGGTTTTGTGGATGCAGAACAACACAAACATCTTGAGATGAAAGGGTAAAGAGAAAAAGAATGTGGAAGAGGAATAGTTGGATCAGAAAAAGATCTGTAAGGCAGAAGAAGAGGTAAGGGAGGGTAAGAATGTGGACAGTATATTTGTTATGTTTGTTTTTTTATTTGTTTGAAATGAATGCTTATTTCTGCCATGGAATATAAATGGTAAGGGGTTATTGTGACTTTGTTTCATCTCACAGTTCTGACTTTTATTTCTTGCAATTGTTAATCTGATAAAGTCTGAATTGCAAGATGTAAACTCACAATCCAAAGAATAGAAGTTCAAATCGTGAGATAAAAAGTTCACAATTACCATTTTTACTTTTTTTAAACCTGTGACGGAAACAGGATTGCATAATAACCAAAGGCCATGTTGTATGTTGTAATATTTGTTGATCTCTGGCATCAGCCACCATCCACATCCAACCCCCTCCCAATGGAGAGCAATTTTAATCAAGGTTACAATTGAATTTCTGCATAGAGGATCCCATTTTTCTATTGTGCACTCTATAAAGTAATGACTCATTCAGTTTTAAACAAAATGTTGCCAAGAATGAACACATTCAACACTTAAAATTTTAAAATGGGTTTCAGTTGAAGGTAAATAAATGACCAAAAAACAATGGCATTTTTGAACAATTTTGATTTTTTTTAAATATTTTCTATGCAAGTAGAATTAAAACATTTATGTCAAACATGCACAAGAAAGTGATGCAGTTTGTTTTAGTTTAACTAAATATGGTTTTGGCCAGATTCCATATGCAGAAATTCAGTTCGTACAGAAAGTTGGTCATTATCACATAGAAGGGTAGATGATCTCCAAAAAGTCGAACAAAGCATTTAGAGTGACAGGAACGGACATGTTCGGTTCACTTAGGCTAGTTTTGTCGTGGCCACAACATATTCATAGCGGAAACGTGGCCACAAGATCATTTTGTGGAGATAATTGAGATGATGACATCCAGGAATCGGCACACAGTATACGTGTCTATAAAAAATGTAATAAAAAAAATAAATAAACTGCCATTTTTTTTGTTAAATTTCCAATTAAAAAAAAAAAAAAGCTATGTTAAATTTAACATAAAATTAAGTTCTGTTAAATGACACTTGCCAATAATTAAAATAAACACAATTCAAGTTCAAATAGTACTGACATTATAAACTCCATAAGTTACAGGCTTCTGCAGGTAATCTAATTTGTGGTGCTGTTTATACTAATTGTTTTGAGAAATGCACATACTTTGAAAATAGTAAGGATGATTCCAGAAATGCACCAAAGCGACTGAGAAAAACTGTATTACAAAGCAATCTTTGGAATTGAATGATCGGGCCAAACCTTAGTGCATTCTCGGTCGTTGTTAAAATGAATTAAACCAGCCAACTATCAAGTAACACTGTTTCAAATACTCTCCAAAGCTGATTTTCTCATTTGACTTTGGAAGTGTTAATTTTATATATAGGCTAATCTGTCTGTCATCATTTTGGTAGATTTGGTAGATAACCAAAATGGCTAAGTGCATCCATTTGCATTCATTGTGGAACAGGGCATCCATTTCCCTGCTTGACACAGTCACGAAGAAAAATAATAATAATAATAATAATAATGCCAGGAAAAATAAGAGTAAGCTGTCCCTCCCTATTTTCTCCATGTGCATTGACTTACTTAATTAACTTGTGTGTGTGTGTGTGTGTGTGTGTGTGTGTGTGTGTGTGTGTGTGTGTGTGTGTGTGTGTGTGTGTGTGTGTGTGTGATTTTTATTATTATTTTTTATTCAGATCAAAACAAAATAATGTTTCTTCTGCCCACAGGGCTGTCATTAGACAACCCAGAATTATTCCCAGACATGAAAAATGTACCCACATCACTAGGGCTGAGGTGCCAGCACCAGCTAGCTAAAGTGCCAATGGTGCTAAACGGTTGGTTAATAGCACTGCGACTGAACCAGCAGGAAGGTGTGTGAAAGCCCCCATGAATTATTGCTAAGTCACAACTGTAAACCAGCGTGAATGTTTGCATAAACACACGGATACTCGAACACACTGGCCATCTGGCGAAAGTCTGTGGTACTTTCAGTAGATATTATAGAGTCATGGCACCAGAACCTAGCAGAGAGGAGTTATTAAATGGCACAACATACCATTAGGCACACCACTGTCAATAGATTGTTAATTGTCTAATTTTCATGGCAGCAAGCCTTATATATGGATGCCTGAAACTTGGGTGCATGGTAGGCCCATTCTTTTGTCATTAGAGTTGAAAGATAGCACTTTAAATGTGGTTTTATTAACAAAGTTCGGGAGAAGCACGATCAGATAATCATCCAATTTGGTACAGGTGCATCTCGTTTAGCTAATCATCTTATAGCACGCACGCGTATATATATATCCAGTCTTCCTACCTCCTGTCCCACGACAGTTTTTCGGCATAGACCGTCTGTCAGCATTCGGTTCGCTCTGTCAGCATTCGGTTCGCTCTGTCAGCATTCGGTTCGCGCTGTCCGTCATCTTATCACAGGCCCAATCTTCCTTCCGACGAAGATATCTATCCGCCGAACACCAACAAGCGTCATCGCGTCAGCTGCTCTTCTCGCCAAGCCACACGTTGTGGCCAAAAGCTCGTGCAAATCCTTGAGCTCGCCTCACTCGGCAACACGATTTTCTCGCCAGGACTGGGCTCTATTATAATGCTGGATCGCAGCCGTGCTCCAGTTCTCAGCGCAGTAAACCTCTCTCGCTTTTTCAGCCGTGGCGCAGTTCGATGCTGCCTCCACTAGCGGCGAAGACCGTGCGTTGTTGTACTGGCATGTCGTTCGTGAAAGAATCGTTTTTTCGAATGAATCTTCTAGGCGAACGAATCGTTCTCGGTTTACACTCATTCATGAAGAATTTTTCAGAGTTGTCATCCACAATGAGCGAGTTTCATATGAGTCTCAGAGATCGAGAGCTCTCATTCGTGAACGAAAGGACTAAACCGGTATACATGTCGAGTTGATTAAACAGATACATGTCGTTCGTAAACGCAAGGAACTCTTATCAATTTTGTTAAGATGAGAGTAAACCGGGTCAGTTAGCCATTTAGCATGTCAATCTTGCAAAATGTAAAGCGCAGTTATAGGTACTGTGCACATATTGTTTACATATTTAGCATACAAAAGATAAATTCCACGTTTAATCCCCGATTTATGAACGTGAATATATAGATCAATATATGAACCGTCTGACCAAACAATTAAAATGCTAATCATGCAAGAAAACCTCGTGATTTGCTCATCTGAACAATTTAAATAGACGTTATATATAGAATGCGCTTATGAAGACGCCAAAATTTGTTAAACGGCGTTATGACTTAACTTTGTCCGATGACGATGCCACTTTTTAACCACGAAGCAAAGGCTTTTTGCAGAGTTGTCATCCACACCGAAATGTCTAAAGACATTACATTTGCTTTACTGTGCATGTTTAAACCTCACTGAGATGATACAGACATAAGTTTCATGCAATTATTCCGGCAGGATCAATTATTTAAGGACATATTTCACCATTTACTGGCAGGATTATTCAGAATTTTTCACGCTACTGCCTCGTGTTTGGCTGCAGAACAACAAGTGTGAGTAAATTTTCTATCGTCTTTTTAGGACTGTTATATGAAAAGCATGCAAAGTAAATGTCTTTAGAAACGGCTTGAATTTGAATTACTGCAATTAACGTTACTGCTATAGACATGTCTATTGGTACAATGGTTTATAAAACTAAACATGCTACATTGTTTCAAAGCCTCTATTTTCACAGTCCATACTACAACAGGAAAACAGCATCCCAAATTTATCTGCTCCGGAGGCTGTTTAAAAGGGCCCAAAGGCCAAAACAAGAGGAAAAGATGCTTTTCCAACAGGACTGTATTAATTCAGACAAGGTTTGAGCAATTGTCCAAATCAGCCAACAACTACAGCAGCCAAAGCAAGCATGAAGCTACTTTTACTTGCAACACGGGCCTGCACATCTCAGTATTTCCATCCTGTTACTTCTGCTAGCAGTGCAGGCTACACAGGTTCTTCAAGACATCACACACCCCAGCCCCTTCCCACGACCCACAGCTACAGCAGCTGAAGCAAACGTGAGGCCGCCTCCATTCGTAAACGCGCCCTCAACTCTTCCGCTCCCTCATGCTACTAACCATTTTTCTGTTCAGTGGCCTCCAGCTCCAGATTTGCCAGAAGGCAGAGGGTACCAAGACCTATTATTGGTCAGGCCGATTATTTTATTTATTTATATATCTATCTCGAACCCTCTTCAGCCAACCCCTCTAACGCCAGCTCATCCCCTTTCACTAAAACTCCTAATCTACCATAGCTAACTCTCCTAACATGCCCTATCTATCTGTAATGGTCAATCCTCACTTCAGCCATCCTTCCGCAGGAGCTTTCTCTGTATCTCCCCACCGCCGCAGCATTGACCGCTCCCGCAGGAGCCTTTTCTGTTTTTTCCTCACTGCCGCAGCAGTCTCCGCTTCCGCAGGAGCCTCTACCTATATTTCACCACTGCCGCAGCAGTGTCTGCTCCCGCAGGAGCCTCTACCTATATTTCACCACTGCCATAGCAGTGTCTGCTCCCGCAGGAGCCCTTTCCATCCTTCCCTACTGCCGCAATTCTCGCTGCCGCAAGAGCCTCAAAAATAAATAAATAAATAAATAAATAAAAATATATATTTTATGTCCATTCTCCAATTCAACCTCATCAGGCTCGCTTTTGTCTAACTCCGGAACGCCATTCTAAATTCACGATGGACCCTCATTTCATCAACGACTCTGGTTTAAAAAAAAAAAAAAAAAAAAAAAAAAAAAAAAAAAAAAATTAATCGAGTAACAAAATGTGTTGTTGCTTAATTATACTGATGTGCGCATGCACAGTAAATCTGATGGGTAGGATAAAATGTCAGGACCCCGGACCTTTATTTAGTCGGGTTGACGTACCTTTTCAGTTCTGTGTATGTGATGTGACGCTAGTTTTACTTAAAGTCAAATGCTCATGAACTGACTGTCAGAGCAGTTCTGGAGATGTTGTTCATGTGTTCAAGTCCTCATTTAGTGAGACAGCAGACGCAGAAATTACCGTGAGAGTAATGCGCGCTTCAGTGTGTGTGTGAAAAAGGAAGTCGCGCTCCTGCTCCATTCATCAACAGAGACACACAGAACATGCAGGATTTACATTTAAACACTGTTCCGTCTTAATATTTAGAGATATTAATTCGTGAATCGGATGTAAGTGCAATTACCTATTTTGATTAATTCATTCAAAAAAAAAAAAAAAAAAAAAAAAAAAAAAAAAAAAAATTTCATTGCGAAAGAACCCGACGTGAGATTTAGAATAAATTAAAAGAGGCTTCGAAGCAGAGGAATTTGCCTACATCATTTTTTGTAATCGCGTTACTCGAGGAATCGTTTCAGCCCTAATCTTAAGCAGCTCAAAAGGGGCCTCTCACATAATCCGATAGATGCCCTCGGTTGTTGTTCATCAGACATTAAAAAAAAAAAAAAAAAAAAAAAAAATTGTATATATTCCTCCTTAAATCATGTTGTGTACTTGAATAATAGAAGCCTCTCAGTTATCGTTTCTCCGGCCAAAGTAAGGGCCCTCCAGCCATCGTTACAATCTCCTTGCCTATTTCAGCATCGGACAGGGCTCTCCCTTCCGGTGCAGCTGGGCAGTGGCTCCCTTCGGTCGCAGTGTGAGCCTTTCATCTGTCATTGAGTTGCGCTGCGCGCTCAGCGGCAGATGGGGGTATCCCTCCCGGTGCAGCAGAGCCACAGGCCCCCTTCGGTCGTTGTGACAGCCCTCCATCCGATGCATCAAATTAAGCCGCTTATACAGTCGCAAGGGGGACTCTCTCTTCCGGTGCAGCAGAGCCGCAGCTCCCTTCGGACGCAGCGAGAGTCCCTCCATCAGTCGCGTTTTCTTGCCTACTCCGTATCGGACGGGGCTCCCCTACCGGTGCAGCAGACCCACGGCTCCCTTCGGTCGCAGGGTGAACCCCCCGTCTGAGTTATGTTGCATGCTCAAGGGCGGACCGGGATCTCCCTCCCGGGGGAACACAGCCGCTGGCTCCCTTCGGTCGCAGCAGGAGCCCTCCATCCGATGCACCAAACCGTTCCTCGAATCTTCTTGCCTATTCTGCATCTGATGGGGCTCTCCCTTCCGGTGCAGCAGACCCACGGCTCCCTTCGGTCGCAGGGTGAACCCCCCGTCTGAGTTATGTTGCATGCTCAAGGGCGGATAGGGTTCTCCCTCCCGGGGGAATAGAGCTGCTGGCTCCCTTCGGTCGCAGTGAGAGCCCTCCATCAGACGCATCAAGCCATGCCTCGCTTCGCAAGGGGGACTCGCCTTTCCGGTGCAGCAGAGCCGCAGCTCCCTTCGGACGCAGCAAAAGTCCCTCCAACAGTCGTATTCTAGTTAGCGTCAATCAGGGCTCTCCCCTCCGGGGCAGCACTCCTGCTGCAGAGTTGCGAACCCCCTACGGAGGCTGGGAGAACCCTCAGAGGCAAAAAACCGTGCCTCCATAAACCCGCAATGGGGGACTCCCCCTTCCGGTGCAGCAGAGCCGCAGCTCCCTTCGGATGCAGCGGGAGTCCCTCCAACAGTCGCGTCTCTTTGCCTTCTCAGCATCGGACTAGGGCTCCTCTTCCGGTGCAGCAGACCCACAGCTCCCTTCGGTCGCAGTGTGAACCCCCCATCTGAGTTATGTTGCATGCTCCACGATGGCTAGGGATCTCCCTCCCGATGGGGTACAGCCGCTGGCTCCCTTCGGTTGCATTAGGAGCCCTTCATCCGACGCGCCAAACCGCGGCTCCAATCTCATTGCCTATTTAGCATCTGACGGGGCTCTCCCTTCTGGTGCAGCAGACCCACGGCTCCCTTCGGTCGCAGTGTGAACCCCCCGTCCGAGTTATGTTGCATACTCTATGGCGGCCAGGGATCTCCCTCCCGATGGGATACAGTCGCTGGCTCCCTTCAGTCGCAGTGAGAGCCCTCCATCAGATGCAACAAACCGCGCCTCGTACTCAGCCGCAAGAGGGACTCTCCCTTCCGGTGCAGCAGAGCCGCAGCTCCCTTCGGAGGCAGCAAGAGTCCCTCATTTCTTGATATCTGGCATTGTGCTCCTCCCATAAGCGGCATGGAGGGCTCGCTGGTAAGACGTTGCGAGCCGCAGCTCTCGTCGAACACTGCACGGGCTCTCCAGGTCGCTCTGCATTTTCTTCCCAACACGCATATTTTGGGGGGCAACTAAATTTTATCTCTCTGGCTGCTGTCCTATGGCTTTAAGCTTCTTTTGGGGAGTTATTTGGGTTCGGGCTATGCTCCGGGCCCGGACCCCTCCCCCAGGACAGCACGCCAAAATATGCCTACTATTTGCCTTCAGATTAGATGTAAGGGTGAACTCGTGAAATGTGGTTTTATTAACAAAGTTCGGGAGAAGCACGATCAGATAATCATCCAATTTGGTACAGGTGCATCTCGTTTAGCTAATCATCTTATAGCACGCACGCGTATATATATATCCAGTCTTCCTACCTCCTGTCCCACGACAGTTTTTCGGCAACCCTCCTCCACCCCAACTCCTCACTTCTAATCTATTTATCCCAAATTGGGATAGGGGGAGTTATTTGGGTTCGGGCTATGCTCCGGGCCCGGACCCCTCCCCCAGGACAGCACGCCAAAATATGCCTACTATTTGCCTTCAGATTAGATGTAAGGGTGAACTCGTGAAATGTTAATATACAACAAAACTCTAATTCACTTCTTCTCTATGTCTTTCGATGTTTAACTGAGCTACTTTCAGAGAATAAGAGTTATTTTTATTTGTACTCAGACTTTTAATGTGCATAAAATATTTATGTACATGTAAACATATTTAAATAAATATTAACTTTTGCATGAATCAGTTTATCAGATATTTGACAAAAAAGATATTTGTTGAATGGATACGCTCTTATTATTCTTAACTTTTTTTGTGAACTGCTGGTCATTAGTGAGGTTTATTCTATCAGAACGGTTCTGAGGGTTACCAATTTTTATTGGTTGTTATACAGTGACATCCCATCTATTAAAAATATAGGTAAATATTTAATAAATTATATAATATAGTGTAAGATGTATCTCTTTGTGATTGTTCAACTAGCTTGTCAGAATGCAAATGTACAAAGATTATTTTATTTGATATTTGATAATTTACCCTTATATACACAATTTTAATGTAAATGTGTGTGTATTATTATTTATAATATAGTAACCTGTTCTGTTTGCCAATGTTAATTGCAGATTTACAGTAACAATGGGTCAATTTTATTTAATGTCCTACTGCTTAGTGACAAGGTGTAATATTGCAGCAGAGAATGTCTGTCTGTCCTACCTTCATATGACGGGTTCTCCCAGGGGGCTCCTCCACCTGCCTTGGCTAAAAGATGTTCCTCCTAATTATGACAGAGGTGTCATAGGCCGCAGGGCAGAGAACAGGATAAAAAAAAGGATACAGTTTTGGAAGGATGTTCTTTAAAAAAAAAATGTTGTGGTTGGATTGAGGTAAGAGAAATGTCAGGAAATAAGAGGCTTGTGGATTTATCGTGGAGGTTGGCGTCATACTTCTTGTGGGACTTACTTTGATTTGTAGAGAGCTACATTTGGACATTACTATGTAGTCTAAGTAGATACAGTATATGTTTTGCCAATGACAGGAAGCCTGTTAAACTGACCTACTGTTTACAGGTCTTACATGACCCAGTGCTAGAGTTATCTTTGATGAGACAGCCACTGCTGATCTTGGACAGTTTGTAACTAGGTAAAATAGATTTGACTTGTAGCGTGTTTATGTGTTGCTGTGATGCTCTGGGATAATGAATTGTAGCAGATGGTTTCCTGGAAAGTTTACATGTGTCTTAGGAAAGGTTTTGTTGAAGAAAGATGATCAGTTCTGTCTCTGTAACATGGTGAAAGAAGATTCCAATCTTCACAAGCCTTAAAAAATGAGCAGTTGAAATGTGCCTGTGTGTGTGAGTGCTGGTGAGGTGAGATGCACTTATGTGAGGTTTCCATAATCATGTTTCTCTTAAAATAAAGAATAGTTCAACCCGATCTCACGGGAATTCGTACATTTTTCACAAGGTGACTTTTTCGTACGAATTCGTACGACCACACTCAACAAATTCATACGATTGTTGCCAAATCGTACGTATTTTACGATTTGCACAATTCGTATGAATTTGTACGAATGACCTACACCTAACCCCGCCACTAAACCTAACTGTCACTGGGGTTGTATAAAATCGTACGAGTGAGGTCGTACAAATTCGTACGAATAAGCCACCTTTTAAAATACGTACAAATTGGTTGTGAGATAGCGTTGAATAGTTACATGCTGGTTAGAGAGAGAGAGAGAGAGAGAGAGAGAGAGAGAGAGAGAGAGATGATTCAAACCTCTTTATTTTTCAAAAGATGAGTTCTCTACAACAAAAATAAATCAATTTCTGAAACGAAAAGTAAGAGCATGATTTAAATCAGAACAGTCCCAAAAAACAAGACATTTTCCATTACAGAACATAAAACATTTTTAAGACACCAAATGTTTATGAACTCCTCTACATTATTTGTGGTACTGTAGAAATCAAAATCAACTTTCAATCTAGCTTTCACCATTCTAACAAAAACAGTGTTTATGTCAAAGTCTAAGGGGCTCTTCGATCTTATTTCTTCTTCTGAGTTAGATAGCAATTTTTGCTTGACCAAATAAAAAGTTAAACAATTGACATTTCACTCTCCTTTTCTGATTATAACTAAAACCAAGAATAAACACATTCTTAGAAAATTTCTCGCCAAACATCATGGGCCCGGTAACGCTCACTCTTAGCGTGGTAAGAAGACCTCGAAAGATATATCTTACCAAAGTTGTTTATGTTCCTAAGTGTGTTCCCCGAAGTGTCCCTTAGGAAGCTTCTTAACATGCTGCCTCTTACGTCTGACGTAACAAGAGCGCTGTCCAAAGTGAGGGTGCTGAATTAGTTGGCATCGATTGCTCATTAATCGATTTTCCACTTCACGCGATGGTGCAATACAGCGTTAAGAAAGACAACACGTTCTATGCAAATGAAACATTCCTCAAATTATTACAGTAACATTTATTTTAAAATAGTTTAAGTTATCAGTAAAATATAGACTATAAATTAAATTATCAAATGGTCAGTAATATGTTCACACGATATGTTGTGACGGATAGACGAACCGGGTATTCCTCGCTAATCATCCATCCCGTTGTTGTGCCACTCGTGCCGCTTTTTGACATGGGTTTTATGACTAAAAATTATTTAATACACTTTTATATTAATGGTAAGGTACTTTACAATCAGAATTGATTGGCAAGCAGCTGCAGTTACTTATGTTTAATGCGGTATTGATTGCAATTGGTTTAGCCTATGTTTTTAATAAAAAACCTATTTACAATGAACAGAGAGAGAGACAGAGTTAGATACAGAATATGATGGGGAAGCAACGTAAAAAAGGGCACCAAGCCTCTCGTCAGAAGAAGTTGAAGTTTTGCTGGACCTTGCCATGAGGTCAGATATCACACCCCTATGGTCCACTATAACCTGCACGTTTATGGCCGAGTATCCCTTTTGCGATATGTACGCCTTCTCAGACCTGGCAAGCGCAGGTCTGAGAAGGTCCAGCAGCTCCATAATGAGCTGTCTTGGGAGGCGATTTTTTTTTCTATAGCTACGTCAGGAAAAATGTCAAAAGGGCTTAAGTTTTGCCAAATAAAAATATTGACATGGACTAAACGGCTCCACGTCCGGCTCCGTCTTTGATTCAATACAAGGACACGTTGGATCGCTGCCATAGTTGGTCGCTTACTGGACACCACCATGCTTACCCTTTTATCGATCTTAGCCATTTAGAGCCAAATTGTTTGCCAGATTGTAATTATCAAAAAACTGATTTTCAATTCGCTTTAATTACATTATAAAAAAGCCTAGGTTAATTACCACCATATTAGTTCTGATACCACATAAAGTCAACTTCATAAATAGGCCTGTATCCATTGCGAACATAATTTATTATGAGTCTTAAAAAATAACCTAAATCATTGTTGAGCCACAACATTGTCAACAAACCATAGTTTGACTTGTACTTCACAGCACTGATTTCTAAAGACTGCTGTACAGTAGCGTCTTGAGCTCAAACAACGCTAAGAGAGAGCTTACGAATGGTCCAGACCAACCTTACGAAAGTGTGACTTACAGAAGATATACTTAGCGTCCGAACGTGTCGGGAATCATGCCATAAGGTTAAGAGAGAGGTTAAGGAATAGGTTAAGAACTACTTAGCGATAAGAACGTTTTGGAGAACCGGGCCATGAACATTTGTTGCAACAACTGAAAAAAAGAGCACAGTCTGCTACAATCAAAAAAGCAGTGGTAAACTGTTTCCCTCTGCAAACAAAAAGGGCATTCTTCACTTACATTAGGATTAATGATGGAAATAAAAGCATTGGCAGACACACTACCATGTAGGATTCTCCACTGTAAATCCCCAACCCTTTTGGTCAACGGTGGTTTGTAAATCGCTCTCCGTACTGGTCTGACCTCGTTGTCAAGCCCAACAACTTAAGTTGTCTTTATTTACAATTTTTACAAACATTTTATACATAATTTTTCCTCCCATGTCTTCAAATTCATTTGTGAGAATCTCTCTGGACTCTAACATTTCACCAGTACAGTCTTTAAAATCAGGAGATAGAGTCAATGCTGGAAAAGAATCATCAACAACTGGTTGACCTTGTCCATTACTGTAGTCATTTAGCAAAGATAATTTAGTCTTTGTGAGTTCGCATTTCCAAGTGCTGAGCATTTGATTTATGATCATGATCTCCAACACGAGAGGCTAGAGATGCAGTGTCAAACAAATTTGATCAACGCAGATCAACCACATGTCTCAATGTGTAACAATCTTACATGTGTAACAATCCCAGCCGCACAGAACGATTGCATCACAAAAGGTCCTGTTATGTGTTTTACGTTGAAACGAGTACCATTCACCACTGGCTCTTTCAACAGCCATGACAGGGACTTACAGCTTGCCACTCTCTTTTTATGGAACATCCCCCACACAGTGAACAGTCCATGGTAAAACTTTGGGAGGTTACACAGCTTTTTAGCACTCAAGTCCATTAAAAACAAAGGCTCAGCAAGACCCAAATTCCTGCCTCGGTTCAATATGGTTCTGGCTAAGGGTCTCCAGACAAGATCTACGGGCCCAACAAGAAGTTTTTTTCAACTTTCTCTAAAACATTTTCCCATTTTTACACAGAAAAGTATCATCTCCAAGATAAACACCAAGGTATTTCAAACCACCCTTGTTCCACACTAACCAAGCAGGTAAAACAAGTTTTCTGAGAGATGAGACAAGAGATTTTCTTTAAAAGGAGCACTTAAACCACCGTTGATCTTTACAATGCTTTCAATGTCACAAAAATTTATTATATTTAAAGGTCCCGTTTTTCGTGCTTTTTTGAGATTGTGTTTACAGTGTGCAATATAACGTGTTCATGTTTCGCATGTAAAAAAACAGTATTTTTCACACAATTCACCTATCTGTAAACCGCTGTTTTCAGTGTCATAAAAACGGGCTGATGACTTCCTTGTTCTATGAAGTCCCTCCTTCAGAAATAAGTAGCGAGTTCTGATTGTGCCAGCGGTTCCTGTGTTGTGATTCGACAGCAGCTGAGCGCGCGCTGCCCTCCTGGAAGTGCGATCGGACTAGTTTTGAGAAGCAAGTGGGCAGGATTTGTTTTGAAAACTGCTGGAGATGTACTTATAATCACTGACGAGATGCGCATGAAAATCACATTAGATTTTTTTGCTCAGCACTAACATCTAGTTAACAAAGCTAAACAGCGTTACCCTTTGTGTAATAAGTTATAGAAACTGTTAAACGCACCAACTCAAATAATGAAATACACTTACCGGTTGTGATCCATAAACAACACCTTCTCCAGACAAAGATGGAACTGCTCCATCTTTCAAGAATAATCTTTGTGCGAATCCGGCATTAAACTGATGGAGATTGAGGAAGATCGCTGTCCTCAGCAAAATGTGCTGCACATAGTTTTACAAGTGGATTATAATTTTCGGGAGCCGAATTAAACATAAATTGTAACCATTAATCTCCAAGTACAGCGTCCCTGGGAAGCCCAAACAAAGGTGATTGGACTCCGAGATGAGAATAACAGCGTTTTGATGACATGGCGACAAACGCAACTCTTCCTCTTCTCCGTCGGAGCGCAACAAGGCCCCTTTTTTGTGTATTGATGTGGGCGGAGGTTAGTCAAAAAACTGTTTTAGTGACATCATTCCTGCAGGAACTAGAGGGATGTAGTAAAAACGAGTCATTTTATGTAGGCGAATTCTGTTAAATAAAATATCTCGCTTGGCATTGAACTTTGAGCTTTAGAATTTTACAGATATTATTTATACTCTAACAACAACATTACACATTAACTAAAGTTTAAAACATGGGATCACAAAGAACGGGACCTTTGAATTACAATAAACCCAGAACAAACCCAAAAATATGAAAAAAA